>NC_059199.1:56641652-56736652 GCF_020615455.1 Coregonus clupeaformis | reverse complement strand
GTGGAACCTGACATTATCCCACACAATGACATAGGTCACGCCATCAGCTCTACAGACCTGATCGAGCTCATCAAGGAAGGTTACAAGGGGACCATAGAAACGGTGTCTGATAAAGAATGATGATGAAATATTACATCCATAGATAATGTAGTCTAATTGGTTCATGCTCCATGCTAATTGGTGACAATGAATCTCGTTACTTTAAAACTTTCATGATCTAAACATGGAATATTGTTTGTCTGTTTCCATACAACTATGCATTAAGAGCAATGCAACAGTTACTTATCATTTTGAGCAGTTGTATCAATTGATAGTTGGATAATTGTAATGAAATGAATAGACACTCATCTGAAATGTAATGTGTGAATTGCCTTTTGAAATAGTAGTACTTTGATGTTAAGTTGTGTCATATTGAACAGGTGATTTTTGTTAAATGAACAAATGATCTTAGTTTTATGTGTATTGTATCCAAGCAATTAAAAAAAGTGTTAGAGTTTTGAAAAATGTGCATTTTGATCATTGGTTGTGAGTTTTGTGTCTAGAGTTTTGAAAAATGACGTCAAGGTTCTGAAATTAGTGCCAAAGTGATTGTAAAAAACTGTATATTGTTGTTGTTTCAAATTGTACTTTGTAATTAAGTGTGTATTTCCTCTGTTTGTTCCAGTGATACTAGATTGTAGTAATAACTGTAGATAGTAGGGAATTTAACTAGAACTGTAGTAAAATGGATCACTTTATCTCTTTGTTAACTGTATTCGAATCTACTTTATCAATGTGTTCTTCTGTCTCTGTGACAGGGGCCGATAGGTCCAGTTGGGGACGCTGGTAGTCCTGGGCTGCAGGGGCGTCCTGGCCCCCAGGGGCCCAGCGGACGTACCATCATGGGCCCTCCGGTAAGACACACATACACATGCGTAAACACACACACACATTCATTCACACACATTAATTCACACACACACCATCTAATACTGCACATATTAGAGGAGTCTAGTATCCCAACATGCATAACATGCAGTAGCTACGATACCTGATTTACCTAGGCATGCTATAAAGTCTAGCTTGTAAAAGCTGTTGTAATACTCAGATGTTGATTCTTTCTCTTCCAAGGGATGTTGTTAAACGTAAGCCATAAAGGAGGGAGGATGTATCGTAACCTAATAGACTGTAAACAGAACAGTAAAATATGAAGTACTGGGTTACACCTGCATTGATATTAACATATCAATGACTAATGAATGACAGGTAAAACGTTAAAGGATACGCCCAGATGTCTTAACTTTACTAAGGCCAGGTTTAAGCCAACCTATGGCAAAGTATTCCGATGGTATAACATACACAAGTGCTATATTGATGACATGATCTATTTGTTGTTAATTCAGGATTATGGTGACAGGTAGAGGATGAGTAAGGGTACAGCTACTGTAAGTGAGTTTGTGAAACAAATGGCATTTGTAGTTAGAATGCACACTGTGACCAGATAGTGACGACCCCAACTCATGAAATAGCTTCCAAATAAGCTTGATATTTGCTGTTGATATTTATTGTTGTTTTTTCCAACTTCAGGGTGGTCCAGGACAAAGAGGTGAGAAGGGTGCAGCTGGCGCTCCAGGAATACAGGTAAAGATCACCATTCACTTCCTGCCCTTTCACAAAATGGCATTCAGTCTTCAAATTACACCATTGCAACAAAGGGAGATCTTTGAATGCCATATTGAATATATATCTCTGTAAGGTAGCTGTTAATAGGAACATGTCATTCTGAGTTCTGGTGAGAGAGTTGCTGCATAAATTGAGTGAAAGGGCTTCTGCTACCATTTGGTTTCACAGGTAATAAGAGGAGAAGGTAGAAGTTGGTTTTAACCACTGATACAGGGTCAGATATCTTTCCATCCTCCTAATGGTACATCTGAGCATTAGCGGTTGGGTAACCTGATCCTAGATCTGTGGTTATGGGCAGCGCCTGCATGGACCGTAACAAGACATCACAGCAGTTTTTACAAAACAATAGCTATTTCTCCTCTGTTGTAATGACTCATGCCCAAGATGCAATAAACTTTCATTATAATCAATCTCTGAGCTCAGCCAATAAAGATGGATCCTGTCAATTACTGTAGAAGTTGGGAGATGTGTACTTTTGTTTGTAAGAGACTTTGAGCCATGCCATTAGCATTCAGTACTCGTTGTGTCTGAGTGAGGGAATTTGACTTTGACGGCTGTGAAGGTCATACAAAGAGACTGTGTATTACAAACAGCTCAGGCCTCACAACATTAATTATCTGGAATGAGTTAGGATAATGGTCCAACCAACCGAGCCTGTCAATACAAATTTATTCATGCTGACACCCTTAACTGGCCTTTTTGTTTTCACACGCTCTCTCTCTCTCTCTCTCTCTCTCTCTCTCTCTCTCTCTCTCTCTCTCTCTCTCTCTCTCTCTCTCTCTCTCTCTCTCTCTCTCTCTCTCTCTCTCTACGGTTGCAGGGCATTCCTGGATCTCTTGGGTCACCAGGTCGAGCGGGACAAACAGGAACAAGGGTAAGGTCTCGTTTGTCTGTTTACTGTAATCAAAAGGAATAGATTTATGTGAATATAAAATAATAATAATAATATGCCATTTAGCAGACACTTTTATCCAAAGCGACTTACAGTCATGCGTGCATACATTTTTGTGTATGGGTGGTCCCAGAGATCAAACCCACTACCTTGGCGTTACAAGCGCCGTGCTCTACCAGCTGAGCTACAGAGGACCACAAGTCGTGGTATATGAGCTGCCATAATAGCACAGTCTCATAGGCATTAGTATGTACTTGTAATAACTTTCCACAGGGACTACCTGGTAAAGATGGACCCCAGGGGCGAACAGGACCTCCAGGGACTATAGTAAGTATGATTGTGTGTGGATGGAGCATCAGAGACTAATAAATGAATTTGATTTAATATCATTGAATTATAAAATACATTCATTCTATAACTTTGAATTGTGAAATTAAATCTGCAACTTACAATACTTCCTTGTCAAAGGTACGCCCCTTTAGGTTACTTGTTTGTGCTTCTTGGCGAATGTGACTGTTTTATTTTTTGCTTCTTGGCCAAATGTTTTGTAGTACCTCAAGTTACCACAGGACAAACGAAAGTTACACATTGTTCCTTTGAGTGATTGCTTAATCAGTGAGATGACAATTTGTTTGTTTGTGTTTTCCTCCTCCTTCACCCACAGGGCACTCCAGGAGCTCCTGGGTCACCAGGGTCAAGTGGACCTCCAGGGTCACTGGGAAACCAGGGACCTCCTGTGAGTCATCTGACCTCTCTATGTCCATGCATGTTACTACTACTGAAGCAGAGCTGACCCACTAGCTGAGGAAATACCCAGCAAGCGGAACTGATTGAAATGACATCATTACAACCAGATACGTCAGTATGACGTCATTTCAATCAGATTTGCCCGCTGTGTGTATGATTAGGGAGGGAGGTCTTGGGAGACAGCAAAGCCATATAGTATATAAATATATTGTACATAATCCTACAGTACAGTGTCTCTATCACAATTAGACCCAGAGTTGTTCCTGATTTCATGACTTGACCAACGAAAGTTACACACTATAACGAGCACCAGGCATTACTCTAGGGCAGGTCACATGGTCAGGAATATGCTGTATTTCTATGTGTATGTATAAGGATCTGGGAGAGAGGGTAACAGTTCAATGGGGATATTCGGAGACAGGAAAAATAATTGAAGGAACTATACAGTGCATTCTGAAAGTAGTCAGACCCCTTCCCTTTTTCCACATTTTGTTATGTTACAGCCTTATTCTAAAATGGATTACATTTTTTTTAAATCCTCATCAATCTACACACAATACCCCATAATGACAAAGTGAAAACAGTTTTCTTTTTAAATTTGTGCAAATTTATAAAAAATGAAAAACAGAAATACCGTATTTGCATAAGATTTCAGACCCTTTGCTATGAGACTCGAAATTGAGCTCAGGTGCATCCTGTTTCCATTGATCATCCTTGAGATGTTTCTACAACTTGATTGGAGTCCACCTGATTGGACATGATTTGGAAAGGCACACACCTGTCTATATAAGGTCTCACAGTTGACAGTGCATGTCAGAGTAAAAACCAAGCCATGAGGTCGAAGGAATTGTCCGTAGAGCTCCGAGACAGGATTGTGTCGAGGCACAGATCTGGGGAAGGGTACCAACAAATGTCTGCAGCATTGAAGGTCCCCAAGAACACAGTGGCCTCCATCAAAGTTTTGAACCACTAAGACTCTTCCTAGAGTTGGCCACCCGGCCAAACTGAACATTCAGTGGAGAAGGGCCTTGGTCAGGGAGGTGACCAAGAACCCGATGGTCACTCTGGCAGAGCTCCAGAGTTCCTTTGTGGAGATGGGAGAACCTTCAAGGAGGACAACCATCTCTGCAGCACTCCACCAATCAGGCCTTTATGGTAGAGTGGCCAGATGGAAGCCACTCCTCAGTAAAAGGCACATGACAGCCCGCTTGGAGTTTGCCAAAAAGCACCTAAAGGACTCTCAGACCATGAGAAACAAGATACTCTGGTCCGATGAAATCAAAATTGAACTCTTTGGCCTGAATGCCAAGCATCACATATGGAGGAAACCTGGCACCATCCCTACGGTGAAGCATGGTGGTGGCAGCATCATGCTGTGGGGATGTTTTTCAGCGGCAGGGACTGGGAGACTAGTCAGGATCGAGGGAAAGATGAACGGAGCAAAGTACAGAGAGATCCTTGATGAAAACCTGCTCCAGAGCGCTCAGGACCTCAGCCTGTTTTATTTTTTTATACATTTGCACAAATTTCTTAAAACCTGTTTTTGGTTTGTCAATATGGGGTATTGTGTGTAGATTGAGGGGGGGGAAACAATTTAATCCATTTTAGAATAAGGCTGTAACGTAACAAAATGTGGAAAAAGTCAAGGGGTCTGAATACTTTCCGAATGCACTGTATATGCATCTAGTTCTACATCTAGAAAATATATTGTAAGGAGAAGGTATGTCAAATATGAATGTTATTTTCACCAGGCTTGAAAAGGGACAGGAATGCAAACAGGATTAAGTCTGCCTGCTTTTTGGAATCAACACCTCTGTTGTCTGTCTGGTATGGTGGACAGGGGTGTGATAGACAGAGATGCCTGAAGCCAAGGAGACTTCAGACTTCAGGAGATTGTTTTAAATGTAGGGGATTAAAATAGTGGATGTCTTGACGTGTCAGCATTGTCCCTGAAAGTCTTTGAAAACATTGTCCACACCATTTCCTACCTGTTATAGAAGCTAGTTAATGTTTTCTAAATGTTACTTTAACATTGATGTGAAGTCAATGGGGCACTCTGTTCACAACGTTGACATCAGCAAACTGCTCGCCCACACGATGCCATACACACTGTCTGCCATCTGCCCGGTACATTTAATCTGTGATGAACACATTTCTCCAGCGTGCCAGTCGCCATCGAAGGTGAGCATTTGCCCACTGAAGTCGGTTACGACACCGAACTGCAGTCTGGTCAAGACCCTGGTGAGGACCGCGAGCACGCAGATGAGCTTCCATGAGAAGGTTGCTGACAGTTTGTGCACAAATTCTTTGGTTGTTCAAACCCACAGTTTCATCAGCTGTCCGTGCGGCTGGTCTCAGACGATCCCGCAGGTGAAGTAGCTGGATGTGGAGGTCCTGGGCTGGCGTGGTTACACGTGGTCTGCGGTTGTGAGGCCGGTTGGACGTACTGCCAAATTCTCTAAAACAACATTGAAGGCGGCTTATGGTAGAGAATGAACATTCAATTATCTGGCAAAAGCTCTGGTGGACATTCCTGCAGTCAGCATGCCAATTGCAAACGTGAGACATCTGTGGCATTGTGTTGTGTGACAAAACTGCATATTTTACAGTGGCCATTATTGTCCCCAGCAGAAGGTGCACCTGTGTAATGATCATGCTGTTTAATCAGCTTCTTGATATGCCACACCAGTCAGGTGGATGGATTATCTTGGGAAAGGAGAAATGCTCACTAACAGGGATGTAAACAAATTTGTGCACAAAATGTAAGAGAAATAAGCTTTTGTGCGTATGAAACATTTCTGGGATCTTTTATTTCAGTTCATAAAACATGGGACCAACACTTTACATGTTGCGTTTATATTTTTGTTCAGTATACATTGGTGGCTTGCAAGGCACCAATATCTTTTTGTAGATGTAATTAAATGTATTTTACCTTTATTTTACCAGGAAGAAACCCATTAAGACATATTGTTTCTTTTGTAAGGGAGACCTGGCCAAGAAAGAAGAAACAGTCAATACAATATTACAAAATGTAAACATACAATACAAACAGCACAACAACACATCATTAAGAGCTGATCCGGCCTACAGGAACCATTTACATTCCTCCTCAACAGAGTTTTGGGCCAGAGTTTTAAACCCACTTAGTACATCTAGGTGAAGCGTATTTTGCAGACTGTTCCATGTCTCCGGTGCACAATAGGAAAAGGCAGTCTTGCTTAACTCGGTATCGGCCCTGGGGACTTTTAGTAGCAACCACCTAGTACAGTGGTTCCCAACCTTTTTTGGTTACTGTATCACCAACTGTTTTTTTCTCTGCCCAGAGTACCCCTGAAGTACTCACTCATGTGCATTTTACCAGTAAGCCTATTGTCTCATGGGTCTTCTTAAGTATCCCCTGTGGATAGGCCAAGTACCCCCAGGGTTCCTAGTACCCCTGGTTGGGAAACACTGACCTAGTAGACTGCGTCTGGTTACTGCTAGTGGTGAAGTAGAGCAGGCTACCAAGGTAGAGGGGGAGTTTACCCAGAAGGGCTTTGTAAATGAACACATACAAATGTAGCTGTCTGCGTATGTAAAGCGAGGTCCAGCCCACCATTTTATACAAGGTGCACTGGTGGGTAAGCGACTTGTCATTTGTAACAAAACGCAAAGTTGCATGATAAGTCCAGCCTCTTTAACACAGAAGAGGCTGCATTAATATACATTAAGTCACCATAATGAATTACAGAAAAGAAAAGTGGCTTGAACAAGCATCTTTCGAGCCTCAAACGGGAAGCAAGCCTTATTACGAGAATAAAAACCCAATTTCAGTTAAGTGCCCTCACAAGAGTATCTACATGAACTTTGTAGGACAGCTTATCGTCCAACCAAAGACCAAGGTATTTGTAGGATGACACCTTTTCAATTGGTGTGCCCCCAGACGTCAAAATGGCTGAGAGCCAGAGAAGGTTAGCAGTTATTACATAGTAATTACATAGGCGTGCATACTATGTAATTACTATGTAATTACTGGTACTGCGTAGTTATTATTTGTCATTATATGACCTTTGCAGATAAATGGTTATGCCAGGGTTCAAATAATGACCCTAGCAAAAAGGAATAAGATGACAACAGAAATGGACAACTCAAACAATTTGTACAGTTTTACTTCATTGTTTTCTGTCCATTGTCATTCTGCCTCTTGTTCTGTTGCAGGGTCCCGTCGGAAACAAAGGAGAGAAGGGAGAAAGAGTAAGTCATAGAGATAACAAACAGATTGCTTTGGCAGCAGTGGCAACCACCCATTCATGCCAATACAGCATTTATTAAATTGAATTGAATTGAGATATCTTATGATACTTATCTTGTTCTGTATAATATCATTCTGTGGCGTAAGTACTGTTCTTAACATCAATGTTCAAAATAAGTAATGCCCTTTTTTCAAGTAATTGCTGCTGCTCAGCTTGGGGGTATAGGTGTTATCTGACAGTCTGACAGTAAACAATTACCATTACAACAAGTTTTCTGAAGAGGAATATCACACGGTGTACTGCACCCAGAACACATTTTGCATACCTTAAAGCTTTAGAGCTGTGTTACTCAGCTGTAGAAAATGGGTTTCTACTTTACAGCAGTTATATTTTAAAGAGCTATTGTTCTAGTCTTAAGTACTTTATGGATTGGTGTCGCCCCTAACAGCGAACAGTGCATGGCTAATAAGGTTTTTAGACAAGGCTCAAAAGCAGAGGTGGGACAAAGTCATTGTTATGCAAGTCACAAGTAAGTCTCAAGTCTTTGCCCTCGAGTCCCGAGTCAAGTCGAGTCAAAGATGAGGCAAGTCCCAAGTCGAGTCAAAAGTCAAAGCCATCAAGTCTCAAGTCGAGTCCAAAGTCCTACCATTTTAGTTTCGAGTCATTTCAAGTCCTCTTACCACAGAAATAAAATGTATACAAATCATGTATGTCTGTAAGATTTGTATTTATTTAAACCTTTTTATACAATAACATTAATCAAATACAGCAAAAAACATAACATTTAATTTTCACCAAAAAATGCTTGTATTTGAACAGCATATTGCACTAGAACAATGCGAGAGAGAGAGAGAGAGAGAGAGAGAGAGAGAGAGAGAGAGAGAGAGAGAGAGAGAGAGAGAGAGAGAGAGAGAGAGAGAGAGAGAGAGAGAGAGAGAGAGAGAGAGAGAGAGAGAGAGAGAGAGAGAGAGAGAGAGAGAGAGAGAGAGAGAAAATGGTTTACGGGGAAGGACAAACACCAAAGCTCTGGAAGTAAAAAACAGTGTGGGAACCTGCACTGCAAATGAACAGATCTTACTCCATGTGAAACTCCTACCACAGGAGAGAGAGAGCTGTGTGGACAGGTGATGAGCAGAGAGTGAGTGTGTGTGCGCATGCGTGCTGTGGACAGGTGGAGGGAGGCCCCTATACTGCATTGCATTTGCAAAAGATCAAATTGGCCAAAAGTCTGTCAGTCATTTGTGCCCGATGGGGACGCAGAATGATGCCACCATGGCTGAAAACTCGCTCCACTGGAGCACTAGAAGCAGGCACTGCCAAGACTCGGATGGCTACTTGAAAGAGTGAAGGAAGAGTCTTACTGTTCAGTGCCCAGAACAAAAGGGCATTCTGTCCTTCTGCCATGTCAATGTAGTGACTTAGCTGTACTGCTGGTGGGGTCCCAACATCCCTTTTCTGCCTCTTATGGTATGCAGCAAACAGCCCTTCTCCTTCCATGTCCTCTAGTTCTTCTTCAGCAGGCACCGGCACAGGCTGCTCTGTCTCTGCAGCATCTTGCAGGATCAATTCTAAAAATAAAAATAAAAACGTGTCACAACAGCAGAAACAAAAGAGCCCTTATTTCTGATGTTGATGATACTGTTCAAGACTGAAATTTTTTATTATTGTTAAAGTCAGATTAATATCACATTAGATCCTATATCAGATTAAGATCAAATTATTGTACGTTGCATTTAAGTTGCATTGCAAGTCAATAATATTTACCTTTAACTCGTTGTAGCCACCTCTGCCTTGATGTCACGGTTGACCAGCACATGGGGCTCAATCCACAGCAGACAAAAAGGCTGGATCCAAGGCAGCTGCTTTCAGGTAGACTGTGTCTGAAAAGGGGGCAGTGATCCCTTCTTGAGACTGGGCCATTTTTACATTAATGAAGATCCCAAGAAATCTTTTTTCAGGGATGCCTGCAGACCTCTGACCAGGCCACTCAGGAAACGAACTTGAGGCTTCAGCTTCTCAAGATGGTGATTGAGGGACAAGATGGATGGAACAACTGCACTGATTGTAATGACTTTCTCCCCCTGTGTCAAATCAGTTGCTTCTCCGAACGGTTTTAAGATGTCCACCAACTCCTTCAGCAGATTCCACTCTCGTGGTGTGAATGACAGTTCTTTATGCCCGGCCTTCTCAAGAACTGCGCAGAGCTTTTGCTGATCACAATGAAGGACTGCTTTTACCTGCCGCAGTGTGGAATTCCACCTCGTGCTCACTGCAGCAGGGATGCCTCTGTGCTCCCCAAATTCACCATCGAAGACGTCTTTAAACGTTGTGCTTGTGTGGAGCAGGGAGCTAAGTTTTGATAACTTGGAGAGAGAAGGACATGCCGCTTTTGTTTCTTTCAAACCGTCTCCCACAACCAGCTGCAATGTGTGTGCAAAACACTGCAGGCGCTGTTTCTTTGCCATAGCAGCATCGACGGTTTGCTGGTCTTCTTGGGTTAAGTCATGCCATAGCTCAGGATCATCAAGATTATCTCCAGCATCTTCATCTTCCTCCTGTTCGCTGGGGAAGCAGACTGTAAATGCCTTGCGATGTTAGCAGCATTGTCACTAATTATATAGTCCAATTTAGCTTTGATGTTGTATTCATCACATATTGCCTCAAATTGGTCACAGATTCGCTCTGCTGTGTGAGAGCCTTTGGAGCGGTTGCAGGCCAAGAGATTAGTCTTTAGCTGTACCCTCTCTGCATCTCGCTCCATCCAGTGCACAGTGACACCAAGGAATCCCCTCATCTTTCGATCAGACCAAATGTCCACAGTGACTGAAACATGGTCAGCGTTGCTCAATTGAGTTTTTAACTTTGACCGTCTCTCCTCAGCAAGGCTCTCTGTTTTTGTGGTCAGCGTTCGGCGACATACTGGGGTATACTTGCTGTCCAGCACAGCCAGAAAGTGACGAAAGCTCTTATTTTCCACAATAGACAGAGGGAAATTGCAATCAATAATCAAGTCAGACAGTATCGCATTGGAGATGGCCTTCTGCTGTGGGTGGGTCAGGCTGTAACGCCCTACACGAGTGTCAAGGAATTGTGAGATTGAAGGCTGTTGTGGTTCATCTACGATGATTTTGTTCATCTGGTATTCTTCATACCTGTAACAGAGAAGAATATGAAACAGATGTCAGAAAATCCTTTACAGCCACACATGTTGTATTTGAAACTACTCTTTACTCATATCAATGTTGTTGTGTTAATATTCATTGCCTATTGTACACTACGGTTTACGATAATACATTTCAGTTTCAGTGTATGCAATATTAAGAATATTTTCAC
The DNA here is from genome assembly GCF_020615455.1 of Coregonus clupeaformis. Classification (NCBI taxonomy): domain Eukaryota; kingdom Metazoa; phylum Chordata; class Actinopteri; order Salmoniformes; family Salmonidae; genus Coregonus; species Coregonus clupeaformis. The sequence continues at coordinate 56,725,786 of NC_059199.1, read as the reverse complement.
TGCTTCAAAATTCATAAGAAAGCCCTTTCCCTCAAGAAACTGAAGTCATATGCTTTATAGCAGTGGTTTTCAAAGTGGGGACGGGGACCCTTGGGTGCCGCGAGGGGGTTCTAGGGGGCCATGGCAAGTTGGCATGAAAAGTATAGAAAAACAAAATAATTGAATAAATTAAATAACTAAAGTAAACCAAATTAAACCAAAAATAAGCTAAACAATATTCCCATTAGTTAAGAACTGCACTATAATAATCTATTGCATCTCTGAACATTACTACTATAATCGTTATTATTTTATTATATACTGTATATATCCCAGTGGTGCGCTGCCTCACAGACCTACTGTAGACTACGGTAGCACTCTGTCCATGCGCTGTCTGCTGTTTGGGCATGATATGAAAAGGGAAGGCTAATGGTGGATCTACTGTGACTGTGTTATCATTTTCCTCTTTACAATGTATACGTCTTACTATGTTTCCTGTTGTACTTGGATGGGTTTAGGGATGCACCAACTACATCCGAGTTGTGAAAGGGGGGTGCATTCATTGTTTAATTGTGATATTTTGTCTTCAGCGACAGTTCTGCTTAGTTGTGATTAACCAAAATTACATAAACGACCTCAATGAGGCAGCACACCAGCAACTCTGAAACTGAATTCTAAAACGCTTAACGTGAAAAACGCTTAACGTTGCTTAATGCTTAATATACTAAGACAGTAATATTATAAGACCAAACTCTGCAAATATCATATTAATAAAGCATACTATGTACAAAACATCAGATGAGCCCAGAATATGAACGCAAACACGTTTAATAACACGTTGCGTTTTCTCCCATAGAAAACCATTATAAGAAAAGGCTTAACGTGTCTTATGTACTAAGACAGTGTTATTAAAAAGACCAAACTAAGTAAATATCATATCAATAAAGTATACTATGTACAAAACATCAGATGAGCCCAGAATACATAGTAGCCTACATAAGACATGTTAAGCCTTTTCTTATAATGGTTTTCTATGGGAGGAAAACACTTAACGTGTTGTTAAACGTGTTTGCGTTCATATTCTGGCCTCATCTGATGTTTTGTACATTTAGTATACTTTATTAATATGATATTTATAGTTTGGTCTTTTAATATTACTGTCTCAGTATATTAAGACACGTTAAGCCTTTTCTTATAATAGTTTTCTATGGGAGGAAAACGCAACGTGTTATTAAACGTGTTTGCGTTCATATTCTGGGCTCATCTGATGTTTTGTACATAGTATACTTTATTAATATGATATTTACAGAGTTTGGTCTTTTAATAACACTGTCTTAGTACATTAAAGAACGTTAAGCGTTTTTCACGAAAGCGTTTTAGAATGTCCATATAATAGCAGTTCAAAAATCCATATTTTTGTAAGCATGAACCAGCAAGGGAGACGTGCGTTTGTCTCGTTGATACAGTAAATATGCAGCAGCTAGCTAGTAAGTTACGGTACATCCGATAAGGTGCGTAGCATTCGTTCAAAACTTACCTTTCTTTGTGCAATTTCAGGTGTCGAACAAAGTTGGACGTTGTGGCAGCTCCGTCTGTAATCTTCGATCCGCATGTTTTGCAGATTGCAACTCGTTTTTTGTCGACTACCTCGTAATTTTTATAGCCAAACCAAACTATCTTCGGTATCATTTTGACAACTGGCGCGTTGTTGCTTGATGTGCTTCATTGGTTGTCTTGCAATGTGCCTGCTTAGATGCTGTCGAATCAAAACAACGTGGGACTACAGTGATTGGATAACGTGCAGGCAGCGCGCGCTCTCTGTATGCATACAGGTGGATGGTGCAAATTTTTTTCACAGATGCAGATAAACGGAGAGCGGCGCGGCCGTGTGAAAATTTTTTTCCCCAGTTTTCATGGGGAAGTAGCAAGTCTTCTCGAGTCATAAGGCGCAAGTCCAAGTGAAGTCACGAGTCATTGATGTTAAAGTCCAAGTCGAGTTGCAAGTCTTTGTACATTTTGTCGAGTCGAGTCTGAAGTCATCAAATTCATGACTCGAGTCTGACTCGAGTCCAAGTCACATGACTCGAGTCCACACCTCTGCTCAAAAGGCAACATCTAGGCTTGGCCACAACAGCTATGTTTTCCAATTAACAGAGTTGATGCCAAATTCATGGCTGGCAGGCTTTCTACCTAAGTAATGGTGGAGGATATTTAACCTTTGGGGACGATGAAACAGGTTGGAGTGTAGCCATGGACTTGGTATCACCATGTGTTTTTGCCTCTCCAGGGTGACCTGCAATCCCAGGCATCGGTCCAAGCAATTGCTCGGCAGGTCTGTGAGCAGCTGATACAGAGTGAGTCCTTTTTTTATCCTCCATCTGGCCCTCTTCCTGTGTGTGTGTGCGTGTGCGTGTGCGTGTGTGTGTGTGTGTGTGTATATGGATGTGGGATTACACAGGTCTTGTGTCTTTGAGTGTAAGTGTATTCTGTGGAAGGTGTGTACAGTACATGAAAATGTGAGTGTTTTTTATTTTTATTTAATTTTTGTTATTTTTGTTTGTTATTTTTTTTGGGGGGGAAATGTGAGTGTTGTCTATTTTGCCATTGGCATCCATTCGTGCGCCACTGACCTCAGTCTGACGTCTCTCCCACAGGTCACATGGCTCGTTACAACTCCATCCTCAACCCCATCCCCAGCGCATCAGTCTCCGTCCGCACCGTTCCAGGACCCCCAGGAGAGCAGGGGCGCCAGGGTGGCCCAGGACCACAGGGAGAGCAGGGGCCCCCGGGCAGACCAGGGTTTCCCGGCTCAAACGGAGAGAATGGACAACCAGGAGCCAGGGGTACTGTATAGAGGAGACTCAGATTTAACTCAAGCTTTCAAGTAAAGATATAGTAATGTAACTTATGCCATAAGCTTGTGGGAGATGATATTACAGTAAATGATACTGCCAGGTAACGTAAGAAAACATCACTAATATAATCAGAATAAAAGGATTACACATTAGGTAGATCTACAATATTGTTCATGACACTTGTAGTGCTGAAGGTGATATAATATGGAAAGGAGATAAGCATGCCCACTTCTCTACATTTTATCAAAGAGTGTGTGTCCTCGGTCTCTGTCTGCCCAGGTTTGTCAGGAGAGAAGGGCGATAAGGGAAGCCCAGGCGTAGGAGTCCAGGGTCCCAGAGGCCCCGTAGGACCCCCAGGTAACCAAAACAATGCCCGCTGAAAAACACCCCCAAAACCAAAAACTGCACAGTTCCGACTTTAATTTTCCTCAAGGGACTTCCTTTGCCACCGAGCCTCTGCAGAGGAAATCAAAATCTGTTGAGCGGATGGATTAGAAAATGGGAAGTCATCCGATCTGTTTTTGATTAAGCGTTCCCGTCTTGATTCAAGGGTAGAATATGAAATGGAGAGGGTAGCTTGAGTTTTATTTAATTTACTTTTGTTGTTTTTCATTAAGCTGCCCCTACTGGTTTAATGAAACATTATTAGAGGGCATAGCTATTGACTCCTGTATTGATTCTAGTCTAGCTTATGCAGTGTGTTGATTGAAATCTTGAAGCAGTTGCCAGGTTGGGCCACAGGAGAGAACTCTGAGAGAACACTTCAGAATCTAGCATGCGGGAGATGAGTGCCCTCAAGGATATTTGAAAAAGGATATTCATAGCCGCTGCTGATGCTTATTGGTACTGACCGCTGGGTAATGATAAATGTGCTGATTCTCTTCCTTTTTTGGAGAGATGTGAGGAAATCTGGCCAATCAGTGGCCTAATTATGGACTCAGCTAATTTTCTATTTCAAAGCACACTACTAGATTTAAAGGGATAGTTCACCCAAATTATAAAATGACATATTGGTTTCCTTACCATGTAAGCAGTCTATGGATAAGGTATGACAGCAATCCATGCTTTGGTTTAGTTTCCCTGGCACTGTTTCCACATGCTAATGTTTTATCATGGGACCGATAGTAGTATTCTTCGCACATTATGTTCAAAATATCTATAAGTGACTTAGTTGAGCTTTATAATACATTTGAGATACTTTGGTATGATTTGGACATGATGCGCAAAAAATGCTAATATCGGTCCTGTGACTTGAATGGGATAGGCGCCACAAATGGGTAAGGAAACAAATGTGGAATTTTGTAATTTGGGTGAACTATCCCATTAACTTGGTGAATTCAAATCAAATCAAATCAAATTTTATTGGCCACATGCGCCGAATACAACAGGTGTAGACATTACAGTGAAATGCTTACTTACAGCCCTTAACCAACAATGCATTTATTTTTTAATAAAAAAGTAAAATAAAACAAGAACAACAAAAAAGTGTTGAGAAAAAATTGAGCAAAAGTTAAATAAAATAACAGTAGGGAGGCTATATATACAGGGGGGTACTGGTGCAGAGTCAATGTGCGGGGGCACCGGCTAGTTGAGGTAGTTGAGGTAATATGTACATGTGGGTAGAGTTAAAGTGACTATGCATAAATAATTAACAGAGTAGCAGCAGCGTAAAAATATGGGGTGGGGGTGGGGGGGCAGTGCAAATAGTCTGGGTAGCCATGATTAGCTGTTCAGGAGTCTTATGGCTTGGGAGTAGAAGCTGTTGAGAAGTCTTTTGGACCTAGACTTGGCACTCCGGTACCGCTTGCCGTGCGGTAGCATAGAGAACAGTCTATGACTAGGGTGGCTGGAGTCTTTGACAATTTTGAGGGCCTTCCTCTGACACCACCTGGTATAGAGGTCCTGGATGGCAGGAAGCTTGGCCCCAGTGATGTACTGGGCCGTACGCACTACCCTCTGTAGTGCCTTGCGGTCGGAGGCTGAGCAGTTGCCATACCAGGCGGTGATGCAACCAGTCAGGATGCTCTCGATGGTGCAGCTGTAGAATTTTTTGAGGATCTGAGGACCCATGCCAAATCTTTTCAGTCTTGGAATAGGCTTTGTCGTGCCCTCTTCACGACTGTCTTAGTGTGTTTGGACCATGATAGTTCGTTGGTGATGTGGACACCAAGGAACTTGAAGCTCTCAACCTGTTCCACTACAGCTCCGTCGATGAGAATGGGGGCGTGCTCAGTCCTCTTTTTTTTCCTGTAGTCCACAATCATCTCCTTTGTCTTGGTCACGTTGTGGGAGAGGTTGTTATCCTGGCACCACACGGCCAGGTCTCTGACCTCCTTCCTATAGGCTGTCTCATCGTTGTCGGTGATCAGGCCTACCACTGTTGTGTCGTCTGCAAACTTAATGATGGTGTTGGAGTCGTGCCTGGCCATGTAGTCATGGGTGAACAGGGAGTACAGGAGGGGACTGAGCACGCACCCCTGAGGGGCCCCCGTGTTGAGGATCAGCGTGGCAGCTGTGTTGTTACCTACCCTTACCACCTGGGGGCGGCCCGTCAGGAAGTCCAGGATCCAGTTGCAGAGGGAGGTGTTTAGTCCCAGGATCCTTATCTTAGTAATAAGCTTTGAGGGCACTATGGTGTTGAATGCTGAGCTGTAGTCAATTAATAGCATTCTCACGTAGGTGTTCCTCTTGTCCAGGTGGGAAAGGGCAGTGTGGAGTGCAATAGAGATTGCATCATCTGTGGATCTGTTGGGGCGGTATGCAAATTGGGTGGGTCTAGGGTTTCTGGGATAATGGTGTTGATGTGAGCCATGACCAGCCTTTCAAAGAATTCTACCTCAATATGCAGTGTTCTTAGTCACAATGAAGACAATAATAATGCCATCGATGTTTCATAGGTTTGCCTTAACATTTCACATGATGATTTAACTTCGGAATGTAGCTCAAAGTTAAAACCTTCATTGTTCATTGAAAATGTATTTGTTGTATCAAAACACACTCCTCCCTTTCTCTGCCTTCTCCTCACCACCTTTCTCTCTCCTCCAGGACCAACGGGTCAGGGCCAGACAGGTAGCCAGGGTCCATCTGGTCGGCCGGGGAACCCTGGAACCCCTGGGCGGCCGGGTATCCCTGGACCAGTGGGGTCGGCTGGGCCTCCTGGATACTGTGACCAGAACTCCTGCGTGGGCTACAACGTAGGAGGTAATTATGACAATCATCATCCCCTACCACTGTAAACACACCAAAACACAACAAGGCAACATAAGATTTGTATTATATAAAATACAAAGTCCAATACATTAGATCTAATTGTTTTTGCCATATATAGAGGATTCCATTGTCATTCCCATCATGTTGTTGGGTAGATAGCCCTTACCTGAGAATACACTCTCTGAGAATGCTTTAAAAACCCTAAAGTCTTGAGCAAGGCTGAGGGTTTGTAATCAGAGAATAGGTCAAAGGGTTAGGACTGAATCTGGCCTTTTTTAAATGTCTGTATATCTGATGTATTGTATCATACCCTGTCAATCAATCACCAACTAATTTAATCCAACAGAAGCTCTTTGATAGGGAGACCTGAGCAAAGAGCTCTCATTGGGTTAAATCCGCCAGGGGGTTGACCTGAATCACCCCCTTATCCACACTCACTGTATTTCAAGGTGAAGCTAAGACAACATGACTAGGGTTGAATGGCGGGAACCCGGTTACCGAGATTAACTGGGATTTACCTCCCAAAATCACTCCCTTTTCCCAGGATAAATAACTGCGAGAAAACTGTAAATTATTATAAATTATTTATATGAACAGCATGGCGTGAAATGGAACTGTTAAATTATATGCAATGTCTAAATCTGGCTTCTCTACAGCCTCTGCATGATGAATCAACGCTCAGGGTGGTGACAGACAGCCCATCTCAGTATGGAGCTCAATTCACAATCTTATCATGGTCACTTTTTTTCTTGAGACAGGTAGGCCTACATTTGCTGCAGCATATCTTATGCTACAGTAATATAAAGACCGAATGCGCGTTTAATTTACCCATCTCCATCTGGCTTTCGGGGGTCACCTTGTTTTTAATTGTAAAGATTTGTATTTATTTTTTGCAGCTGCAGAGTTTTAAAACAGCCTATCACTTGAATATTGTTGCTTTAAATCAGTGTACGCGCGAGCACTCTCTCGCAGTCTTTATTTCTCTCCATCAACTCCATTCAAATTGCATCCAAAATAGATAATCCTGTTCTAGATTTAATATATAGCCCTATACAGTGGCTTGCGAAAGTATTCACACCCCTTGGCATTTTTCCTATTTTGTTGCCTTACAACCTGGAATTAAAATGTTTTTTGGGGGGGTTTGTATCATTTGATTTACACAAAATGCCTACCACTTTGAAGATGCAAAATATTTTTTCTTGTGAAACAAACAAGAAGTAAGACAAAAAAACAGAACACTTGAGCGTGCATAACTATTCACCCCCCCAAAGTCAATACTTTGTAGAGCTACCTTTTGCAGCAATTACAGCTGCAAGTCTCTTGGGGTATGTCTCTATAAGCTTGGCACATCTAGCCACTGGGATTTTTGCCCATTCTTCAAGGCAAAACTGCTCCAGCTCCTTCAAGTTGGATGGGTTCCGCTGGTGTACAGCAATCTTTAAGTCATACCACAGATTCTCAATTGGATTGAGGTCTGGGCTTTGACTAGGCCATTCCAAGACATTTAAATGTTTCCCCTTAAACCACTTGAGTGTTGCTTTAGCAGTATGCTTAGGGTTAGACCTCATAGATATTTGTGAATGCTTGTGGCATGCATTTATGTACAATATAGTTATTCCAACTCTCAAAGTCTTATCATGATAAGTCATATTTCAGTATTTTCATGTACAGACCACACTATTGCATCAAGTATGGACACATTTTACCAAGTTTCAAAAATAAAATTATGCATCTTTACAGTCATGTGATCATGATTTATTCAACATTATAAACTGGGTGGTTCGAGCCATGAATGCTGATTGGCTGACAGCCGTGCTATATCAGACCCTATACCACGGGTATGACAAAACATGTATTTTTACTGCTCTAATTACGTTGGTAACCAGTAATTTATAATAACAATAAGGCACCTCGGGGGTTTGTGGTATATGGCCAATATACCACAGCTAAGGGCTGTATCCAGGCAATCCGCGTTGTGTCGTGCATAAGAACAGCCCTTAGCTGTGGTATATTGGCCATATACCACACCCCCTCCGGCCTTATTGCTTAAACGGTTCATCATCTAATATAATGGATATTGTGAGTGTGGATACAATCTGTAGCGCCCTAACTGTAAATGCATGTGTGCATGGACACCCAGACCATCAATGATGTCTGTCTCTATCACCCATTTTCTCTGAGGGAAAGGCGATACGGTGAGCACACTGTACGGCTAGAAAGGCCGGCGGTGTTCTCCATGTACGCCACGGTGTGAGTAATACCAGCATGTGATTTTGTCTCGTCTGTCTGACCTGTGGTATGTGTGTGTCTCCCTCTCTCTCCCTCGCTCATCCCTCTCTCTCGCTACTTTCTCTTACTCAAGTCCAACAAAAGTATTGGTAGTGAGCAGCGTTCAAAAAGGGTTGTAGTGGAGGCTTGTCCCTTGATTCTACCCCCTTGCTATATCCCCTGTTTTCTCAGTCAACAACAACTACTGCCTTGTTTCCTATAAAGCTGTTCAAAGTCCCTCTCTTTGTAGAAACACATTCTACCTGAGCCTGAGACAAAAACTAATTTAGCCATAAATGCATTTTTATGTCTCAGCGTATATAAGCTAGTATATATTTTATCCAAGGCTTCTCTATGCTTCTGCAGTGAATGTGTACAGTTTTTATATTCCATAAGGAGCCAATGGTTGACTAATTCTGATTGTCATTTGATGTGTTATTCAATTGAGCTGTCTCATATACAGTGCCTTCGGAAAGTATTCAGACCCGTTGACTTTTTCCACATTTTGTTACGTTACAGGCTTATTCTAAAATATATATTTATTTTTATAATCCTCAGCAATCTACACACAATACCCCATAAAGACAAAGCAAAAACAGTTTTTTAGACATTTTAGCAAATGTATTAAAAATAATAAACAGAATACATTGTTTACATAAGTATTCAGACCCTTTGCTATGAGACTCGAAATTGAACTCAGGTGCATCCTGTTTCCATTGATCATACTTGAGATGTTCCTACAACTTGATTGGAGTCCACCTGTGGTAAATTCAATTGATTGGACATGATTTGGAAAGGCACACACCTGTCTATATAAGGTCCCACAGTTGACAGTGCATGTCAGAGCAAAAACCAAGCCATGAGGTTGAAGGAATTGTCCGTAGAGCTCCGAGACAGGAGGCACAGATCTGGGGAAGGGTACCAAAACATTTCTGCAGCATTGAAGGTCCCCAAGAATACAGTGGCCTCCATCATTCTTAAATGGAAGAAGTTTGGAACCACCAAGGCTCTTCCTAGAGTTGGCCGCCCGGCCAAACTGAGCAATCGGGGGAGAAGGGCCTTGGTCAGGGAGGTGACCAAGAACCTGATGGTCACTCTGACAGAGCTCTAGAGTTCCTCTGTGGAGATGGGAGAAACGTCCAGAAGGACAACCATCTCTGCAGCACTCCACCAATCAGGCCTTTATGATAGAGTGGCCAGATGGAAGCCACTCCTCAGTAAAAGGCACATGACAGCCCGCTTGGAGTTTGCCAAAAGGCACCTAACGACTCTCAGACCATGAGAAACAAGATACTCTGATCTGATGAAACCAAGATTGAACTCTTTGGCCTGAATGCCAAGTGTCACGTCTGGAGGAAACCTGGCACCATCCCTACGGTGAAGCATGGTGGTGGTAGCATCATGCTGTGGGGATGTTTTTCAGCGGCAGGGACTGGGAGACTAGTCAGGTTTGAGGCAAAGATGAACGGAGCAAAGTACAGAGAGATCCTTGATGAAAACCTGCTTCAGAGTGCTCAGGACCTCAGACTTGGGCGAAGGTTTACCTTCCAACAGGACAACGACCCTAAGCACACAGCCAAGACAACGCAGGAGTAGCTTCGGGACAAGTCTCTGAATGTCCTTGAGTGGCCCAGCCAGAGCCTGGACTTGAACCCAATCGGACATCTCTGGAGAGACCTGAAAATAGCTGTGCAGCAACGCTCCACATCCAACCTGACAGAGCTTGAGAGGATCTGCAGAGAAGAATTGGAGAAACTCCCCAAATACAGGTGTGCCAAGCTTGTAGCGTCATACCCAAGAAGACTCGATGCTGTAATCGCTGCCAAAGGTGCTTCAACAAAGGACTGAGTAAAGGGTCTGTAAATGTAATATTTCTGTTTTTGATTTGTAATACATTTGCAAGAATTCTAAAAACCTCTTTTTGCTTTGTCATTATGGGGTATTGTGTGTAGATTGATGAGGGGAAAAAAATATTTAATCAATTTTAGAATAAGGCTGTAACGTAACAAAATGTGGAAAAAGTCAAGGGGTCTGAATACTTTCCGAAGGCACTGTATTTAATAAGAGAACCACTTAGACCTCCTTACCCTGTCAGTGTAGCTCCTCCCTACCCCTCTTTAACTCTTCTGGCCGCTTTGATGTCGTCGCTAACACTGTTCCTCCTGTGTGTCTCTGCCTCCTTCCTGTCCCTGTCCCGCTAACCCAATCAAAAACAAACAAACACATGCACGCTTCGGGGTGGCCGTGGTGGCTTTAGAGGGTGGCATTGGTGGTGACACATCTGACCGCCACAATCTTCCCTTAGTCCAATTGCCCCCCAACACCTACCAGAACTATGACGAGGCGGAGGAGGAGGACCCCTATAGGTACGGCGAGGGGGGCTACCCCTCCGAGTACTATCAGCCCAACTACCCGGCGCCCCAGCCGGTCGTGCCCGAGGACCCAGCCCTCACCCAGGGCGACGAGGTGCTGAGGTCCCCCGGGATCCACCGCTCCACCAGGAGCCTGGCTGAAGAGGAGGAAAAGAAAGAAGAAGAGTGGCCGGAGGAGAGGAAGATGGTCGTCCCATGAGGGAGAGCAGGCTAAGGAGAGCCTTGAGGAAGTCGGGGACACACGACTGAGGAGTTGGGACTGTTCAGTTCGAGGGAGAAATATCCAAAGGGGGGTCTAAGGACTATCATAAAGTGCCTGATGTCTATGTCAAAGGGACATATGGGAGGGGAAGGGTGGAGGAGGTTGGAGGAGAGAGTGGGAGGGACCATCGTCTTCTCCTTCTCTTCTCTCTGGAAGTGTTGTGGTTGGTGGTGTAGATAGGGGGTGTGTACTGTTGGTTCCAGTGTGGTCAGATTTTTGGGTGTGTAAATCGGTTACATCAAGAGATACTTTGTATTGTTGTTTTCTTTACGTTTTCAGCATACCACCTAGTCTCATTTCATGCAATTGATCAATTTCCTGGTCGCTGTTTACTTCAAGTGCTTGCATATGATCTTAGTAAATGCTGGAAGGCCTACAGTGTAGTGTAGTATAATATAATTTAGTATATTATAGTATAGTAGTAATATTTCAGTTCAATGGGAGCTTTTATTGCTAGGATATTACTCAAGAATGGATAGCAAGTGCTATTTGAACATTTTGAAAATATAATTGATTAACGATCTACTACTTGGACATATTAGTAGTGAATATAACTACCTATATTGATAACTATCCAACTAACATTATAGATAGACTCAATATGACCAGTTATTCTCCAATTATTATAATTTATTTAGATGAAATGTCCCATATTGTAATATTTGCATGTGTGTTTGTTTATCATCTAATCATTCCATATCAATTTATAGTTCTATTTTGTCCCCAGCCAAATTATGCCATGTATAGGGTGGCAGATAGCTTAGTGGGTAAGAGCGTTGTGCCAGTAACCGAAAGGTCGCTGGTTCTAATCCCAGAGCCGACTAGGTGAAAAATCTGTCGATGTGCCCTTAAGCAAGACACTTAACCCTAATTGCTCATGTAATTCACTCTGGATAAGAGCGTCTGCTAAATGAACGTAAATGTATATGCGTTCATATCTTGACAGGGTCATTCAAGCTACCAGTTAAATAGCCCAACTAATACCCCCATTGCAGTGTTACGCTACAAACATTTCGCTCTTTGTATTTTTACGATATGTCTTCAAAGGGTGTTTGAGAAGGCGCTAAACATGTAATATAACAACATTATTAATTAAAATATTTTGTGATATATGTTTGTTTTATTGCAAGTGTCTCGGAATATGGTCTCCAGAATGGGAGCGTTCAGCCTACAGTATTGTGATGAGTTGTTAGGCCTGTGGTCTATTAGCCTTGCAGAGCTCCAGAGATAAACTATGTGGAACAGGCGACTGTGGCCCCTCTCATCAGAACATGGTTCAATCAAGGAAGTCAATTATTTTACTTGGTATTGATTTTTCAAACAATAAAATTGAAGTACAACCATTAGTCACGGTGGGTACTCTCAACACTGCTTCTTTGTTCATATGGATGTGTTTGTTTTCTCCGACTAGTAGGCCTAATAGCATGCACTTCGATTGAACCAATGGTAGAACTTAAATTACATTTTCAGTTATAAGACTTTTCATTACTAGAGGATCCACACAGATGGCAACCCCAAAGCAATGTGTACTTGCTATAGCCGAGAGTCTTCTAGATGACATCCTTAATCCTTGTCGTGGTTCTCTCAGCTATCGGGACTTGAAAAGGGACACACTCACTTACACACTGAAACTTTGTAAGCAAGCAGTGTGCAATACTTTCTTATTTTGAATCCCTAAACTATACACTATCACAGCTTTTTCAGTACATTGCCTTTTGCCCTTTTCTACCTTTGTCATCAGCATCACTCCACATAGGACTTACAACCAAATGAACTGATGGAACTGACGCACACTGAAACGGTGTGACGCAAGAAACTTTCTCCCTCTGTCTAATTGCAGAGTGAGAGTAGAGTCTGCCTCGCTATTATTTCTGCCGCCTCCCGAGGGGGGGTGTAATTACATGATCTGCACGCAGGAAGTCTCCAGGCCTGATGTTAGATCCCCTGGTGTCACGCTGCTAAGTGGGCCCTAGTGACAGACAGACATGTGCCCCTGTACATAGGTCTGCCTTTTTTCTCCAGGTGATGAAAGATTGTTGCTTTGAACACCATGGGCTGAATGTAATTGCCACAGTCATGACAGATGCACACCGTAATATGTGCACATAAGTGTGCAAGGCTTTCAGTAAGTAGTATCTGATGAAATCGCACTCCTCTTCCCTCACCTTCTCCAACCATCCTCTTCCTCCATTTCATCCTGCTGCTTCCCAACAGCCAGCCAGAGTGAAGATTGAGCAACTTGCCCTCAAACCCATAATTTCCAAATGATTAGCCCAGCCCAGGCATTTACTACATTTACCACCATTCAAGTGCTCCATAGCCATAGGGAAACCACTACCATGCCTTAAGGAAAACTACAGTAGGTGATGACACTTGGCTTTACAGTGGAGCTTTGAGGCCATCTGATGTCCCTTGGTGTGAATATCTCCTGCTGCTGCTTCCGAAACAAAGGGGGAAGTACTTATCTTCTCTGGAGGCCTCCACCATCCCAATAACAAAAAGAGGCCTCCATCATCCCACTAAAAAACAGAGGCCTCCACCATCCCAATAACAAGCAAACAGCCCCCCTATATACCGTGTGGCAGGTAGATGGTAGATCATTCATCTGGCTAATGTTCAGGGAAGATCATGGTTAAATATCTTCCTTTTGGTAGATATAAGTGCAATTACAGTTTTGGAGGTTGAATGCAAGTGTAGACTACTGCAATGTGCTATTTACAGGCTGTAATAGTTCAGATAGAAATTCAGATAGGTCAAAGTTGGTCTATCAATGCATAATGACGGCTTTAGGTTCATCATAACACCCCTCGGGCCATAAAATAACATTATTGTCAAAGTGTACCTGTGAACTTCATCTTTAGAGATAGAAAGCCTGACTAATGTCTGACCTTAGACTTCAGTAACTTGTGGGATATAAGGGAGTTTGAAATGTGTAATACGAACACTGATAGTGTGAAGAGGTGCCTGTCTAACTGCGTCCATAATCAAAAAAAGGATCCCCTAAAGGCAAAGTTATAAATCACTTTCTCCTGCTCTCTCTCTCCCGCCCTCCACCGTTCTCTTCTCCCCCTCTCCATCTTTTCCTTTCACAAACTCAAACACGCAAAAAACATACACACCCTATAAGGATTTTTTAAATCTGATTTCAGACAAGTCATGTCACGATCACTACTAGGTTACCAAGTATTTAGGTCAAGTGAAGGAAGAGAAGTCTCATCCTGGGGAAGAATACAGAGTGGCAGATGTTTTGCTCTCTACTGTGCGAGCTGTCAAAGCAAACAACCAGGTAATTTACAGGTACATTCCGAGGACATATTGAGGCACGGCGTTACATAAAGATGCCACAATCAACATACTTTAGACCAATATGTTTCACTTGTGTTGTCCGGTTGTACAGAAGCATCTTGTAAATGTAAATGTTATTGTTCTACTTTCACTGTGAGAGAATGTGAGAAATTTACAGGGGCAGGCCTGAAATTAAGATTGAGAAAGGATTGGAAAGTTTGGACCTAGTGCCCCACCTAGTGTGGATTTTCAGATAATGCATGATCTGGAAAGCAACGTCTGCGCTATACATACATACTGAATATATTATATTCATCTATTTGATATATATGGGTTGTGTATGGGATACATTCATTTTGAAGGACTTAATTATCTCAGATAACTAAATAAAGATAGGTCTGATGAATGTGATTACCACAGTCATTCTTCTGTTTTGAACAAGACATTAGATGGGCCAAACTGCTTGGGAAAAAAATCTCTAATCTTTCCAATAGGGTAGTCATTTGGATTTGAATATATCAGAGCATGGGGAATTCGATTAGATTGCTTGAAATTAGATTAGATTTTCATAATCACATTCAATCAAATTAGCTTCAGTTTAGACCATTTATAAATAGGCTACGTGATTTGGGGTAATCAGACGTTGTGCCTGTTGACATTATCATTGGGTCTCATCGTTTAGACCAAAAAATAATGTTACTGAAGTCCCTTTTTACGCCTTGATCACACCTACAGTGTCATTGCATTTTGGTACACCAGAAGTACAATCATTTCCAATGGAACACTGCGTTTGCCTTGCAGCATCGCGTTGCAGAGGCAGTTGCAGTGTGTTCTGTGTGGTGCATAAATTTGATTTATCGAACGTACAGTAGGTGTCAAATTGTATGTGTAGACGGCTTGACAGAAATGGTAGCAGAAGGTGAATGTTGAACTTTTGTTGCATACATATCCAGATGAATCTGCGTACGATTTTGCCCATCACTGTCGGTGTGGTCAAGGCGTTACTCTTTACCATAGATAATACAAATAGATTTGAACTGTCTGAAGAAAAGGTGAGATTTCAATCATTTTAGTTTTGAAGTCTGACATTGAAATATATATCAGAAGGTTGTGATTGATACATCAAGATAAATAGTCTATTCTCAGATATTCCAAAAGGGAGAGAAAATGCTTGATGTACCAAATGTACTTACATGTGAATGTGATGTAATGGATAAACAAAAAATAAGTTACAAAGCAAAACTTTCTCTTTGGTCTGGTGTCACTATACATTAAATATTGATAGACCCTACACAGTGCATGCAATCATAAACATTTAAACAGCACTTAACTGACTGACTGTGTGTGTGTGTGTGTGTGTGTGTGTGTGTGTGTGTGTGTGTGTGTGTGTGTGTGTGTGTGTGTGTGTGTGTGTGTTGGCGGGTATGCCCGGTGAGAGAGGCCTTATTATGTAGACCAGGTGGATCCTTGCATGAATTTGAATAAACGCAATATCAAAAGACTGATGATGCAACAGTGCAGAAAATACAAAGTGCATTCAACCTGCTCCATGCACCAACAAATTTACAAGGGTAAAGTAAACAAGAAGATAAAAATGATCACTTCAACAAACTTGATGAAGTGCTCAAACACACTAGCAGAGTGCATGCTCCTTTGCCTTACAATAACACTGATACTGTATTGTGTAGTGACATTTATAATTGGCATCCACTACATCAGTGGCGCGGAGGAAGAAGACGCGGCAGCGCCGGGCCGAAGACAGCAGCAGAGGGGTGTATTAATAATGAATTCACAGCTCATTTGTATGTAAATGTGCCCAGACACCATGGCGGTCCAGTTTAGCGACATGAATAATGCATGAGGCAAGCGTGCTGCAGTGGAGTGCAATTAACTTTTTCTCCCAATTTATCACGCCTATTTCCCCCCACTTGTAATTCATCGGATCATAACAGAAAGAGTTAGAGGCCAACTCCCTGTACTTCATCAAAACTGTAGTCATCCACCTCTCTCTGCTTATTCAATGTCACCCCTGGTCCTAAGGTCACTAAATCCAGAGAAGTAGCCTAAGACTGACTGTATGTGTGCAGCAGGTAGGTGTTCTAACGGTTGTAAAATATGTGTCACGTTGCTATTGTAGTATCAATGCCTAATCATCAGTGACAAGCAGCTACATACTCCTCTTCAATGTGTTTATATAAAAATAGGCCTTTTAAGAGTTAAAATATTATGTTATGGTGGTGTCCCTAGACTTGGCTGTGTGTATTGTATAAATGTATTTACATATTGGTTGCTGTTTTCCATATGGACAGAAGATGTCGCTGTCAGTCATGTTTTCACTAGAGCTAGACAGTGGATACGTTGATGTTGTATTATTATGTTGAATTTGGTCATATACATTAAGTTCACAAACAATATAAATTGTAAAAGTATATATTTGAAACTTTGAGATACACTGAGCTATAGGCTGATGCCTTTTGTCCCATCAAAGTAAATTGCATTGATAACCATGCATGCCAATCAATTTTCCATAGTAGGTCTATACATTTAATATAACATATCTATAATGTGATTAATGCCCCATAATATTGTTAATGCTAGAATTATAATATTCATATTATGCCTAAATAGTCTAGTCTGCCTTATATTTATTTGCTATATCTTATTTCAATGCATGGTAGTCTACGTTATGAATTAACAGGGTTTGGGCACAGTCTATACCCATAGAATCCACTGAATAAAACATGATTCATGAAGATCTATTGGATAAAACCAATCATTGGAGGAAATGTGAAAATGACATGAATTCAGATTGTGTATTTCAGCGTATTTTGTATATAATTTTTTACATTTTATATGTTATTTCTTATGTATGTTATACACACTAAGTTATTTGATATGTAGTATAGACAATGTTTGAACATACATGCGAATATAATCCGCTCACCAGATGAATTCACACATTTTGTCCATTTCTGTTGTCTTCAATTTGCAAATGTATATTGCCATACATAACTTTGAAGTACATTTTCATGGCACTTGAATTAAACATATTTTTGGCGTCGTATGCAAATATATGCTGACGTAAAAGATCATGTGGTTTTTGTCGTAGATCTCCTATGAACGACGACTTTTTTTTTTCTTCTACTGTTGTCTTTAGGTTATGCCAGAATCTTTAGAATTACCAGCGCTATATGCGCGTCACCACAGACTACTTATAATTGGGAATTTTACTGCTAGTTTATCGTCCCAGCACCGAAAGGCAGGTAAGAATACTATATACTTTTTAAAGAATGGTTAAGAATATTGGCCAAAACAAATTGCAAAGATTAAGTTATAACCGTTTTGGTAGCAAGCGAGACTAGCGGACTGGCTTGCCCAGCTCGTGTTGTTATGCTAGCGACGTCCTTTCCATCACTACTCGCGCGCTGTCACACTTGATTTAGAATCAGCTTGCCATCAAATCATGCCAAGAAAACCTTACCGTCTAGTTTACTCTTTAACGACATACATTAACTTGACGTTTAGGTAACTATACTTTTTGTTGTTGTTGAATTAAGTACATGTTTTTAGTTAGGCGTTTAACTTTTATTGTGCCCATTTGAAGTGGGCACCTGAATGTATCGGTGCAAGACATTTAGCTTGCCGTGCTAGCTAGCTAGTTTGCTAGCTCGCGACCCAGCTCACTTCTGAAGTTTGAAAACGTGCTAAAGACTCGTGCTTTAAAACGGCTTCCGAACTGGTTAGTTATAGATTGTCTGTTTACATAGTTGGCTAGTTAAATAGTCCCATAATTATTTTAAGATTTGCCCTCCGTTTGTCGAGCTTGTTGACTAGTTCTGGGTTTATACTAGCTAGCTATAGGACAGTAATGTGAACCATCCTACATATTAGACAGCCCAGCCATTACCTTTCTTGTCACCAGCGAAACGTACCTAGCTACTGTTAGCTATGTGAATATTTTGTCTTTTGTCACGAAGTGCATTCGTTTTGTCTCACAAGTTAGTTAAATTTAACAAAAGTCCTGTGTATGAAGAGGCACAATTAGGTAGCTAGTTGTAACTAATCGTATATTATTGTAAATGTTACTTGCTGCTATATAGCTTCTTTTTTTGTTATTTGTTGCGTAGCTGATTGACTCTAGCTTGTTTGTAGCCTGGCTATAGCAGTTAGCCAGCCAGGCAGATAGGTTAAATGAGGTGACGCCTTCGGCGGTATGGATTGGTGCTGGCATAGGCAGCGCGCGCGGCTATGCTGCCCAGTGACAGCAGTGTGGTAAGTTCCACCTGCAGTGGCGGACTGGGACAAGAATTCGGCCTTGGCATTTTATCCACACCAGCCTACATCACTGCCAACTCACCCCCACCCCTGGCGGGCCACCAGCCATACACACACCACATTCACCCTGACCCTACACATCCAACTTAGACACAGGCAGTAGTGCTGACACATAACATTGGCAGTTTACAGTACAGCATTTCTCAACCGATTGTGTACCAGTGACTGGCGAGACATGGTCCTCCTCTTTTTTTTAAGAGGCTCATTTTTAAAACAAATACAATATGTAAAAACACCACTGGAGCAGGCACTGCACCGTGTAGCTCAGTTGGTAGAGCATGGTGTTTGCAACGCCAGGGTTGTGGGTTCGATTCCCACAGGGGGCCAGTATGAAAATGTATGCACTCACTAACTGTAAGTCACTCTGGATAAGAGTGTCTGCTAAATGACTAAAATGTAACCAGTGCTCAAGCACCTGCCCGTTTGCACTCCTATGAGAAAGTGCCCTTTTGGCCTCCTATCAGATGTCAGCAGCAGAACAAACTCAAATCAAGTGAAAAACTAGCAGATTTACATCATTATTCAGTTGCTATCATCAGCTGATAGCCCCTCTTTTCCTGATGTCACTCATCATCTCGTCTCTAGTTAGTAGCCTACTAGAAGTCACTGGCACTAGCTTGCTTATAATGAGTGATAAGTGTGTTGTTACAGAAAATAAATAGGCCAAAAAGAAAACAGAGGGGTGCCTTTTTTTATTTTGAGCACCTGACCACCCACAAAGGTCTGTGCACGGCCCTGCACTAGAGATACAACTCACCACTATAATTGTGCCTCTGCTCTAGCCATTTTGTTTAACTCCCTGACGTGCTGTCTCTGTCTCAGCATCTTCTCTGCTGTCACTGTGCTTCTTGTTCTGCCTGTCTACCTTAAGCCTTATAAGTTATAAAAGCCAAGCTATCAACTTCGGCTATATTGCAAATTAGTGGCTGTCATATGTTCCCCTGAGTCACTGGTGCCACTAACTTTGACTGTTGGTGGCAACATTCCATGATTTGGTTGGACCCAAATCATGAGTAATCATCGTATAAAATAATTAATAATTCAGGGCTCGACATACAGGGCTGCCCGGGGAGGTTTTGGAAACCCTCCGGAACAAAAACATAAATGCAACATGCAACAATTTCAAAGATTTTACTGAGTTACAGTTCATATAAGAAAATCAGTCAACTGAAATAAATTCATTAGGCCCTAATCTATGGATTTCACATGACTGGGAATACAGATATGTGTCTGTTGGTCACATATACCTTAAACTGCAGCAAGGTCTAGACCCTGGTGAGGACAACAAGCACGCAGATTTTTCCTGAGACGGTTTCTGACAGTTTATGCAGAAATTCACCCAGCTGACCGGGTGGCTGGTCTCAGACGATCCCGCTGGTGAAGAAGCCGGATGTGGAGGTCCTAGGCTGGCGTGGTTACACGTGGTCTGCAGTTGTGAGGCCGGTTAGACGTGCTGCCAAATTCTCTAAAACGACGTTGGAGGTGACCTGTGGTAGAGAAATGAACATTACATTCTCTGGCAACAGCTCTGGTGGACATTCTTGCAGTCAGCATGCCAATTGCACGCTCCCTCAAAACTTGAGACATCTGTGGCATTGTTTTGTGTGACAAAACTGCACATTTTAGAATGGCCTTTTATTGTCCCCAGCACAAGATGCACCTGTGTAATGATCATGCTGTTGAATCAGCTTCTTGATATGCCACACCTGTCAGGTGGATGGATTATCTTGGCAAGGGAGGAATGATCACTAACAGGAACAAATTTGTGCACGACATTTGAGAGAAATAAGCTTTTTGTGCATATGGAACATTTCAGGGATCTTTTATTTCAGCTCATGAAACATGGGATCAACACTTCTTCACATGTTGCGTTTTATATTTTTGTTCTGTATAATACATTGAAAATCAGACATTTCCTCTAAGCTATTTGGTCCTTGAAAAATCATTGAAATTATGATAGTCGATTTAGAAGTTCTACTGCTCCAATATAATTATTCTGTGATTTCATTTCTGATCAGTTTTTATGAGAGATGTAGCCACTTTCATTTGTTTCCCGCCGTTTCAATTGAAGGGTGTTGCACTAGTCTGTTGCAGTAAAACCATGTGCGGTTATTAGGAGCAAGACAACATAAAAACGTTGGCATCAACTTGGTTTTCCATACATAGCGTTCCATTACAAAGGGAACCTGGTTTTTGGTCGCTTTCTCGTTTTAAAACATGATACAATAACCCCTCAATAACTCTTCAACATCTCAAATGGCGAGACTGACTATCTACCACATGGACAGACTTCATTAGTGTGTTTGTGTCGGGAGCATGCTGTCTATTTAGTCAGGCAATGCCCACGTTATTCTGACATAGTTTAGAATGTAAAAATAAGGTGAATGTCATTGCATAATTCCATTAGGTAGGCCTATAAAAAATAATCCAGTTATTGGATGTGTCCCCAATACTGCCCAATGATGTGTGTGTATATAGATGTTTCTGCCAAGATATTTTTTAATGAATATTTGTTGACCCCCGCCTGGCTACATTTGCCACCACTGCTGAAGAAAATCCTAGGGGAAACACTGAGGAACATCCACTGGTCTTGATGTACCTTTGGTCATGACGTCAGTCAATGATGTCAGAGAAATCTGAAAGATTCTCCCTGCTAAGAGTCATTGGAGTACATAGGCTAGTCAGAGGGGAGCCGACATGTATCAAACTGCCTTTCTCAGAATGACAGTTCTCCTTTGACATGAGCACAACACAGAAGCTAATGTCACTCAGTGGAGTTCAATGCCCACAGCTCATTCTATTTTACTGATTAGGCTTACTGTATGGGAAGGTTTAGCTGGAAATGGTCAAACATGGTTTCTTGTTTGCAAGTAAACAAAGCACTACGATGTCAGGCTCAGGCTACTTTTAAAGCCTCGGCACCTGTCATTTCCAAGTATTGTGTTCCATGCTACAAATGTTCTTGGTTCATGGATAAATTATGCAAAATGGTGTTAATCGTTTTAAAATTAATATTATGGTGAGTGAGCAGTTACTTGTTAGTTTTGAGTGATTTAAGTATTGTCGTATATTGTTATCGGTGGTGCTCAGCAATAATCAGAAAAACACAGATGTTTCCATTTTGTCTTCAGACAAGCCCTTACCGAACATTTTGCTGCAAAATCTGGTGTGGCTCGGTTTTTGGTTCAAGCTCAAGGAATTAATTCATCTGCATCTTATTTGAATTTCCTGCTTGCATAATTCTTGGTTAATGTGAGCTCCAGAGGGCTCCTTGGCAAGCATGCACTTGTGCCAAAATGTGCAAGTCATGTGGTGCAAATACAAACAATGTGCTCAGACGATTCCCCTCCCCACAAGCCCAAATTCAGCAGCTTGGTTCTTGCCCTCTTTCCTCCACTGTGCCAGGCTTGGCTAATTGCATTTTAACATGCATAGCCTTCTCCATTTTGTAATATTTACATTTACATTTACGTCATTTAGCAGACGCTCTTATCCAGAGCGACTTACAAATATGCAGCCATGCAGACTAACAAGCAAGGTGTAGTCGACCTAGCCTTTAAATACACTACATGACCAAAATTATGTGGACACCTGCTCGTCAAACATCTAATTCCAAAATCATGGGCATTAATATGGGGTTGGTCCCCCCTTTGCTGCGGTAACAGATTCAACTCTTCTGGGAAGGCTTTCCACTAGATGTTGGAACATTGCTGCGGGGACTTGCTTCCATTCAGCCTCAAGCATTAGTGAGGTCGGGCACTGACTGACTGCTGTCGGCGTTCTAATTCATCCCAAAGGTGGGGTTGAAGTCAGGGCTCTGTGCAGGCCAGTCAAGTTCTTCCATCCCGATCTCGACAAACCCTTTCTGTATGGACCTCGCTTTGTGCATGGGGGCATTGTCATGCTGAAACAGGAAAGGGCCTTCCCCAAACTCTTGCCACAAAGTTGGAAGCACAGAATGTCTAGAATGTAATTGTAGCGTTAATATTTCCCTTCACTGGACTAGCCCGAACCATGAAAAACAGCCCCAGACTGTTATTCCTCCTCCACTAAACTTTACAGTTGGCACTCTGCATTGGGGCAGGTAGTGTTCTCCTGGCATCCGCCAAACCCAGATTAATCCGTCGCACTGCCAGATGGTGAAGCGTGATTCATCACTCCTGAGAACGCATTTCCACTGTTCCAGAGTCCAATGGCGGCGAGCTTTACACCACTCCAGCCGACACTTGGCATTGCGCATGGTGATCTTAGGCTTGTGTGCGGCTGCTCGGCCATGGAAACCCATTTCATGAAGCCCCCGATGAACAGTTCTTGTGCTGACATTGCTTCCAGAGGCAGTTTGGAACTCGGTAGTGAGTGTTGCAACCGAGGACAGACGACTTTTACGCGCTACACACTTCAGCACTCGGCGGTCCCGTGGCCTACCACTTCGCGACTGAGCCGTTGTTGCTCCTAGAGGTTTCCACCTCACAATAACAGCACATACAGTTGACCGGGGCAGCTCTAGCAGGGCAGAAATTTGACGAACTGACTTGTTGGAAAGGGGGCATCCTATGAAGGTGCCACGTTGAAAGTCACTGAGCTCTTCAGTACTGCCATTCTACTGCCAATGTTTGTCTATGGAGATTGCATGGCTGTGTGCTCGATTTTATACACCTGTCAGTAACATGCTGACTAGACCGGGCGCGCGCATGTTGATTTTGTACACCCACACCAGACGCGATCAGGACACGCAGGTTGAAATATCAAAATGAACTCTGAACCAACTAAATTAATTTGGGGACAGGTTGAAAAGTATTAAACATTTTATTGCAATTTAGCTAGCTAGCTTGCTGTTGCTAGCTAATTTGTCCTGGGATATAAACATTGGGTTATTGTTTTACCTGAAATGCACAAGGTCCTCTACTCCGACAATTAATCCACAGATAAAAGGGTAAACCGAGTTTGTTTCTAGTAATCTCTCCTCTTTCAGGCTTCTTCTTCTTCTTTGAATTTTATATGGCGGTTGGCAACCAACTTTAATGTGCATTGCCACCACCAACGGGACTGGAGTGTGGACCTCAGTTCATTTTACAATCACCCACGTGGGTATATGCGCCTAAAAACCAATGAGGAGATGGGAGAGGCGGGACTTGCAGTGCGTCAAGCGTCACAAATAGAACCAAGTTATATTTTAGCGCCTGGCTACGCAGACGTTCGTGAGCGGTGTGGGTGCAAAGATTGAATAACAACATGTACAGTTGAAGTCGGGAAGTTTACATACACTTAGGTTGGAGTCATTAAAAGTCGTTTTTCAACCACTCCACAAATGTCTTGTTTACAAACTATAGTTTTGGCAAGTTGGTTAGGACATCTACTTTGTGCATGACACAAGTAATTTTTCCAACAATTGTTTACAGACAGATTATTTCACTTATAATTCACTGTATCACAATTCCAGTGGGTCAGAAGTTTACATTAGGTCAACATTCACAAGGCCGCAGGGCCAGACGGATTACCAGGACGTGTACTCCGAGCATGTGCTGACCAACTGGCAAGTGTCTTCACTGACATTTTCAACATGTCCCTGACTGAGTCTGTAATACCAACATGTTTCAAGCAGACCACCATAGTCCCCGTGCCCAAGAACTCTAAGATAACCTGCCTAAATGACTACCGACCCGTAGCACTGACGTCTGTAGCCATGAAGTGCTTTGAAAGACTGGTCATGGCTCACATCAACAGCATAATCCCAGAAACCCTAGACCCACTCCAATTTGCATACCGCCCCAACAGATCCACAGATGATGCAATCTCTATCGCACTCCACACTGCCCTTTCCCACCTGGACAAGAGGAACACCTACGTGAGAATGCTATTCATTGACTACAGCTCAGCATTCAACACCATAGTGCCCTCTAAGCTCATCACTAAGCTAAGGATCCTGGGACTAAACACCTCCCTCTGCAACTGGATCCTGGACTTCCTGACGGGCCGCCCCAGGTGGTAAGGGTAGGTAACAACACATCTGCCACACTGATCCTCAACACGTGGGCCCCTCAGGGGTGCGTGCTCAGTCCCCTCCTGTACTCTCTGTTCACCCATGACTGCATGGCCAGGCACGACTCCAACACCATCATTAAGTTTGCCGACGACACAACAGTGGTAGGCCTGATCACCGACAACGATGAGACAGCCTATAGGGAGGAGGTCAGAGATCTGGCCGTGTGGTGCCAGGACAACAACCTCTCCCTCAACGTGACCAAGACAAAGGAGATGATTGTGGACTACAGGGAAAAAAAAGAGGACTGAGCACGCCCCCATTCTCATCGACGGGGCTGTAGTGGAACAAGTTGAGAGCTTCAAGTTCCTTGGTGTCCACATCACCAACGAACTATCATGGTCCAAACACACCAAGACAGTCGTGAAGAGGGCACGACAAAGCCTATTCCCCTCAGGAGACTAAAAGATTTGGCATGGGTCCTCAGATCCTCAAAAAATTCTACAGCTGCACCATCGAGAGCATCCTGACTGGTTGCATCACCGCCTGGTATGGCAACTGCTTGGCCTCTGACCGCAAGGCACTACAGAGGGTAGTGCGTACGGCCCAGTACATCACTGGGGCAAAGCTCCCTGCCATCCAGGACCTCTATACCAGGCGGTGTCAGAGGAAGGCCCTCAAAATTGTCAAAGACTCCAGCCACCCTAGTCATAGACTGTTCTCTCTGCTACCGCACGGCAAGCGGTACCGGAGTGCCAAGTCTAGGTCCAAAAGACTTCTCAACAGCTTCTACCCCCAAGCCATAAGACTCCTGAACAGCTAATCATGGCTACCCGGACTATTTGCACTGCCCCCCCACCCCATCCTTTTTACGCTGCTGCTACTCTGTTAAGTATTTATGCATAGTCACTTTAACTCTACCCACATGTACATATTACCTCAACTAGCCGGTGCCCCCGCACATTGACTCTGCAACGGTACCCCCCTGTATATATAGCCTCCCTACTGTCACTTTATTTTACTGTATATATAGCCTCCCTACTGTCACTTTATTTTACTTCTGCTCTTTTTTTCTCAACACTTTTTTGTTGTTGTTTTATTCTTACTTTTTTTGTTTAAAATAAATGCACTGTTGGTTAAGGGCTGTAAGTAAGCATTTCACTGCAATGTCTGCACCTGTTGTATTCGGCGCATGTGACCAATAAAATTTGATTTGATTTGATTTACATGCACTAAAGTGACTGTGCCTTTAAACAGCTTGGAAAATTCCAGAAAATGATGTCATGGCATTAGAAGCTTCTGATAGGCTAATTGACATCATTTGAGTCAATTGGAGGTGTACCTGTGGATGTATTTCAAGGCCTACTTTCAAACTCAGTGCCTCTTTGCTTGACATCATGGGAAAAACAAAATAAATCAGCCAAGACCTCAGAAAAAATTGTAGACCTCCACAAGTCTGGTTCATCCTTGGGAGCAATTTCCAAACGCCTGAAGGTACCACGTTCATCTGTACAAACAATAGTACGCAAGTACAAACACCATGGGACCACGCAGCTGTTATACCGCTCAGGAAGGAGACGCGTTCTGTCTCCTAGAGATGAACGTACTTTGGTGCGAAAAGTGCAAATCAATCCCAGAACAACAGCAAAGGACCTTGTGAAGATGCTGGAGGAAACAGGTACAAAAGTATCTATATCCACAGTAAAACGAGTCCTAAATCGACATTAACCTGAAAGGCCGCTCAGCACGGAAGAAGCCACTGCTCCAAAACCGCCATAAAAAAGCCAGACTGCGGTTTGCAACTGTACATGGGGACAAAGATTGTACTTTTTGGAGAAATGTCCTCAGGTCTGATGAAACAAAAATAGAACTGTTTGGCCATAATGACCATTGTTATGTTTGGAGGAAAAAGGGGGTGACTTGCAAGCCGAAGAACACCATCCCAACCGTTGCGCACGGGGGTGGCAGCACCCAAGTTAAACAATTTAAAGGCAATGCTACCAAATACTAATTGAGTGTATGTAAACTTCTGACCCACTGGGAAAGTGATGAAATAAATAAAAGCTGAAATAAATCATTTTCAGTACTATTATTCTGACATTTCACATTCTTAAAGTAAAGTGGTGATCCTAACTGACCTAAGACATGGGATTTTTACTAGGATTAAATGTCAGGAATTGTGAAAACTGAGTTAATGTATTTGGCTAAGGTGTATGTAAACTTCCGACTTCAACTGTATGTGTACATTTATTTTGCAGCACACGCGCCGCGAGCAGTGTGGTCAGCATGTAAGGGGTGTGACTGAAATATTTTTCTACATATACTGTACTTCATAAGACTACGGCTAGTAGAATATAGAATAGACAACTTCTGCATGCTGCATTAGATTAATATTTAATGCTCCAGTAAATGCATTTGTATTCAGTTGTCTCACTGAATCAAGTGTGTCTGTTTCTTCCCAGAGAGCTGCATGTGGGAGCCACTGTAGCCATGGAGGCTGTATTGTAGAGCCATTTACCGCAGCTTCACCAACATCATTCATGGCATAGTTAGCCCTGTTTACAGAAAAATTATCAGCTAGTCTGCTCACCCCCTTTGAATACCATAGTCCATTAATTGCCAGAACAAAAAAATGCTGATTTTAAGATATGCAAAATATATATTTTTATTTCAGTCGCTTTCATCGTTAGTCTAATGGTGAAATGGCCAAATTCTGAACACTTAAAATGTAGGCCATATCTCCCAACAGCAGTTGGCTATCTAAAGCATTTTGAATTTCACATTATGATTCAGTGTAAGAGAAGAGAACCTGTTGCTTGTTGTCCGCAATTGCCTCCAAAAGAAGCTCCATTGCTTTAACATACTTAATATCAATACATTGAATGGTGAGTATGAGGTAGTTCTATGTGGCAACCACTTGCTACGGTTCTCATGTGGATGCTATGCTGTTGGTGACTAAGCAGCAGTTTCAGGTGGACGGATGATGTCACTCCTGTGGGCTTAAGCTCCCTTGAAAGCCGCGTTGTTGTGCTCTGTCGTCTGTAGCAATGGTCTCATCCTGAGGAGGAGTCTCTCAGTGGCTGTCTGGTTGTACTGTACAGTCTGCAACCCCTTTCGTCATAAGTGCTGCATGTGGGGTGGATCATAGGCCGGGACGATACCAGTATCGTGGCAAGGAAACAAAACACGAAGCAGATTTAACTTTTAGGAAAACTAATGTATAAAACAAACATGTTGGAAACAAATCACTGTTGTCATCCAGAGTCACGTGTATTTATTTTCCAAGCTATATCACACAAAATATTGAACATGCAGCAGGTTTTTAAAGGACCAAAGATTGGCCTGCTTCGTGTTAAATTTTTTGCCATGGAATAAATATTGCGATACTGGTATCATCCTGGCCCTAGGTGGATGATGACTCCATTTTGTAAATGTGTTCTTAATGTCTTGTTAAGACATTATGTTTTTGTTTGCCATAGATATCTTGTAACTTACAGTATGTTTTGGTATATTTTCTAGAACATAGGCCTACGTGCACTGTGTATTGTAATCTCTGTATCTTTTTTAAATAAGCAGCAAAAACAAGATGGTTCCCTCCTAGTAGGATAATGTGGCTTGCTGCCTAGCAACATTTTACACACATTCCATCATCATCCCTTTGGGCTGATTGTTTGTTATAAAATTGAACTTTCTGGTCCTGGTTTTACCCCACTCTTGCACACTCTTTAAAGTAGCCTAACTGTATTGACGATGAGTTTAATTCGTAATGTTTCCAAGGTAACAACCTTCTAGTTTTTGGCAAACACAAAGCCATGCAGTTTTCAGGGCCTTTGCGGGGCTCTGCCTCCGAGCTGCCCCCACCCTTCCCCGCCGCTGACATTCTTTTCTCGTCTCAGATTCCAGAAGAGGCTACCCAGAGTGCCGCTGGACCGGAGACCAAAGGAGAGCTGGAGAGAGTGGAGGCGGAACTGGAGCCAGATAGGAGGCCTCCACCCAGGGAAGCCCCACCCTCCTGCGGAAGTGCAGTGAGTACCTTTTCACCACGGGGCACCACGGGGCCCCGTGTAGCTCAGTTGGTAGAGCATGGCGCTTGCAACGCCAGGGTTGTGGGTTTGTTTCCCACGGGGGGCCAGTATGAAAAAAATAATAAAAAATGTATGCACTCACTAACTGTAAGTCGCTCTGTATAAGAGCGTCTGCTAAATGACTAAAATGTAAAATGTAAATGTAACACTCAGGTGTGGGTGGGATGCTCAGGGGGGAAACCGGTACCAGTCTAGTACAGCTGTATTGGCTATGCTTGCTCAAATAGGCCCTCTTTAAACTTAGAAATTACAGTCGGTGCTGTCTTTCATTGACAGAAGATGAGCACTTTTTCTATTTATATGTGACTCGTTTCAGGATACTAGGCACGTCACTACTTCCTAGGAGAGGCATTTAAATGTACACTTTTTTATCTTTATGAAAATTCTTTTTTTGGCAAAATGCCTTCTGGAACGTGAAATGTAATGTGCCTTAATAACGAGCTTGTATGCCATCTGTAAATACGAATACAATTGTTAAATTACGAGCCTAGTTGGTTTAGCCACGGAAAAAGATAGGAAACTTCCCGCTAGCCATGATTGGCTGAGATAATGGATGGGCTGGACATGCCGAGAGAGGAGTTCGGATTGGTCTGCCATGTAGCCCGCTTCTGTCTATAACATGAGCTGGTCAGTATGTGTTGGTAGTCCTTTCTAACGTGGCTTTTTTGAACGATATCACGTAGTGGAACTGCAAAAGTGTTGCGCTCCACTTTCTGGAGGACCGAGTTTTAAAATCAGTGGGAGATGGAGAAAATTCTGACGTTTTGATTGCAAATATGCAGAGGGAGTCGAAAAGAGAACACACAGAAGGCTGTTGTATAAACACCTGTCTCAGGATTACATCTTCAAACTAAGGGCAACCATGGCATCCGTGACAGAGAGGGAGAAGCGTCCATCCATGTATAAGGGTAAAATAGTCTTAGAAAGTTGTTTTCATTTCAAGTTAAAGCGTACTGTTAGCTAGGTAGCTAACGTTAGCTGGCTGGCTTGCTAACTAACGTTACGTGTATGATCTGTATAGAAATATTATTCGTATCTCAGAGCCATTTGCATTGCTAGTTATAGCCTAATGTTAGCTAGCTAGCTAATGTTGAACCTGGTTGGTTAGCTACCTGCAGATTCATGCAGGGTAGTAACGTTATGAGTTGGGATTATGGTTAATTGTTTAGCTAGCTAGCTAGCTAGCTAGCTACATGTCTAAACAAAAGACTACTATGCAAGTAACCATTTCACTACACCTTCTGTATCCTGTGCATGTGACAAATCAACTTTTTGATTTTATTTGAAATAGTATGTGTTTACCAGAGACGGTAATGTGAAGAACATGACCTGCACCAGTCAAATTAGGATTTAACGTTAGGCCAACGAGACAGTGCCCAAGTTCTAAAATTCTCCGGTAGAATGCCCTGCTTTTATTTAGTCACACACCCAACCGTAAGCTATTTTCTGTAATTGGCTCGCCATTAACTTGTAAATAATGATCTTGTTGTGAGTTTATTTTCCTGTAATAATGAAGACAAATGAGCTAAAGTTAAGATGTTTTCAGCTACAGTGCCTTCGGAAAGTATTCGGACCCCTTGACTTCCACATTTTGTTACGTTACAGCCTTAATCTAAAATGGATTACATTTTTAAAAATCCTTTTACATAAGTATTCAGACCTTTTTGCTATGAAATTGAGCGCAGGTGCATCTTGTTTCCATTGGTCATCCTTCATGTTTCTACAACTTGAACCAAGCCATGAGGTCGACGGAATTGTCCGTAGAGCTCCGAGACAGGATTGTGTCGAGGCACAGATCTGGGGAACGGTACCAAAACATTTCTGCAGCATTGAAGGTCCTCAAGAACACAGTGGCCTCTCCATCATTCTTAAATGGAAGAAGTTTGGAACCACCAAGACTCTTCCTAGAGCTGGCCGCCCGGCCAAACTGTGCAATCAGGGGAGAAGGGCCTTGGTCAGGGAGGTGACCAAGAACCCGATGGTCACTATGAGAGAGCTCCAGAGTGCCTCTGTGGAGATGGGGGAGAACCTTCCAGAAGGACAACAAACTCTGCAGCACTCCATCAATTAGGCCTTTATGGTAGAGTGGCCAGACGGAAGCCACTCCTCAGTAAAAGGCACATGACAGCCCGCTTGGAGTTTGCAAAAGGCACCTAAAGACCCTCAGATCATGAGAAACAAGGTTCTCTGGTCTGATGAAACCAAGATTAAACTCTTTGGCCTGAATGCCAAGCTCTGTCGGAAACCTGGCACCATCCCTATGGTGAAGCATGGTGGTGGCCGCATCATGCTGTGAGGATGTTTTTCAATGGCAGGGACTGGGAGACTAGTCAGGATCGAGGCAAACATGAACGGAGCAAAGTACAGCGAGATCCATGATGAAAACCTGCTCCAGAGCACTCAGGACCTCAGACTTGGACGAAGGTTCACCTTCCAACAGGACAACGACCCTAAGCACACAGCCAAGACAATGCAGGAGTGGCTTCGGAACAAGTCTCTGAATGTCCTTGAGTGGCCCAGCCAGAGCCCGGTCTTGAACCCAATCGAACATCTCTGGAGAGACCTGAAAATAGCTGTGCAGCAACGCTCCCCATCCAACCTGACAGCTTGACAGAAACTCCCCAAATACAGGTGTGCGAAGCTAGTAGAGTCATACCCAAGAAGACTCTGGGCTGTAATCGCTGCCAAAGGTGCTTCAACAAAGTACTGAGTGAAGGGTCTGAATACTTATGTAAATGTGAGATTTCATTATTTTTTTTTGCAGAAATGTCTAAACCTGTTTTTGGTTTGTCATTATGGGGTATTGTGTGTAGATTGATGGGGAATATTTAATTCCATCCATTTTAGAATAAGGCTGTAACGTAACAAAATGTGGAAAAAGTCAAGGGGTCTGAATACTTTCCGAATGCACTGTATATGCAACGATTTAAGAAGCTTGTCGAAATTTGAAAATGTAAAATGTTCCATTCAGCAAATTCAACAGAATGTGCTCTGCAAAGTTGCTTACTAGCTACTATTGCTAACTAGCATAGTTAACGTTAGCTAGCTGCTTTAATCTTCTCAGTCATGCATTGAGTAAGGCAGGCTATTTATTGTAATACAAAACTATCAAACTGCATTCTAACAGCGGTAGTTCCCATGTTAAAAATGTCTCTGCATTTAAATTTTAAACACTTTGCAAAAACATCTGTTTGCCTAGCTAACTAAGTTGGCCTAATAGCTCGATAAACAAGTCTAAAAATGTAAGGTAAATGTTTAAAGATTTGAGCTGTTTCCCTTGTCTGCTTTGAGAGATATTCTCTACACACAAACACCTTGGGGGATATGTGGTGCAGAGGTGTCCCACGTGACCTACAGACCTTATAACCCCCTCTCTTTAGACTGGATTCCACTTTTTTGTTGGGGTGGGGGGGGGCCTCAGGTGGTGGGTGTGACGGGTAGGGTGGGGGGGCGTGGCGTGGGTATGGCAATGGGTGTGGTCGGCGCAGCTGAATTTATAGATCATTTTAGAGGCCCCCATCTTGTTGGTGTAGAGACATTTTTTACATTTTAAGCCAATTTCCTGAGAGAGATGTTTATGGTGTTATAGCTAATTTCCTGCAATTCTATGCAATTTGACATGGACCAGAGAGAAAATGTTGCAGTTTTAAAGTAACTTTACTGCGATTCTACATATTCTGGCATGGAGCTGAGATAATTTTGCAGTTTTTAAGCAAATTTCCTTCAATTCTATGCATTTTGCCATAGTTCAAAAATGATAACAAAATCTAAACTGCCAAATTCATTGTTTTGGGTATTTTCAATTCTCCCTGACTGTCACCCTGATTGGTGATTTTTTAGTTCTCTTAGACGTGTTTTTCCAATCCTGAAAAATTATATTTTTTACATTCTGGACTGAGGCGGCCCGAAAAAAAAATGCCTAGGTGGCCCACCCTAGGATTTCAATGGCAGCAAAATCCCTGTGATGGTTAGTCAGGTGGTTCAACATGCAGCAAATGGAATTTCAGTGTTACCACTAGAATACTGTACACAGTAATCACTACACAAATGGATGACATTTTGCACTAATTTCTTTCAAGATGGATCTGTCTCCAAGTTATCTTAAAGGGTTCATTCAGGGTTTATTAAAGTGTAGTAGATGCTTCATTAACCTAAAATTTGATAACACCTCTTTCCTTCTCCCATCTGGTTCAAGTTCATTGTAGATGCATCAGACTTTTTCAGGGAAACAAGCATACAATAAACATCCTCTAGCCTATGTTTTTCCATCTATGTAGAAATAATGATTTTTGGTACAGATAAGTGAAAATTGTATTTGGAAT
The DNA here is from genome assembly GCF_020615455.1 of Coregonus clupeaformis. NCBI lineage: Eukaryota > Metazoa > Chordata > Actinopteri > Salmoniformes > Salmonidae > Coregonus > Coregonus clupeaformis. The sequence goes on along the minus strand of NC_059199.1, from coordinate 56,692,833 downwards.
TAATGGGCGCATAACAAATTGCACTTTGCAGTATTTATTTGAATGTTGGAGCAAGACCCATCTGGGGTTTGTTTATTTGTGCAATGGCGCGTCACCAAGGGTCATGACAGTCTTTGCTCCGTCTAACACTTCACTGCATTAGTTCTCCTCGACCTCCGCCATTAAAGCAGTTCACCCAAGTGATGTCTCCTACCCTGCCAGTGCTAATAGAATAATTCATATCTGTCAGGAAAACAGTGATTCTGGTGCAGATTTAGACTAGGGAACCATATCTCTGGTCTTTCAACAGCTGGCATGCCAGCACGTTTTCCCTTTCAATCAATCAATCCAAGTCCTGAGTCACCAGGTAAGTTGACTCGAATCACTGACAAGCAGCCACTGCTGCCTACTGCAACTGGAGTTGCTGTGTGTACCCTTCATCAAGGCCACATTTAATAATTCATACAACCATGAAGAATGCCCAACTTTAAAAGCCATGCAGGGAACGGTAATGTAAACACTCACATATACTGTATATCTCATACCTGATAACAAGATGACAAGCACACCTTAATGCCAGATGCTCTCCCCAATGTGTTCTCTGACATCAAGTGATCTATGTCATGCTTCTCCTTGAGTCTCACCTGCGTGCTTGTCCTTGGTACATGGGAGGCTTAATTCAACTCGCTTCCATACTTTGTTTGTCCATGTTTAGCCATATTTTTGGCTGCTCTCATAATTCACTTACGTCTGCCATCTCACTTGTCCGTGGACAGTGTTATCAACTTGATCTCACATGTATCCTACATGCATACATTGTTGGATGAACATTATATTTTAGACAGACAACGGTCTCCTTCATTTGTCTTAAAAGACAAAAAGACCTGCCAGGAGAATCTGTTGTCCCCGTTTGAACTACTACGTGTTCTGATACCGTTTTGTTCCCTAGACCATGTGTCTGGCAAAAGATACGTATTTGCTGTCGAACAATAGCCGAAAACTCTGCCCACTCCTTCCCCCTTGTCTCCATCAGACCCCCTTCTCGTCCCCCTCTCTCGCTCCCCCCAGAACCCCCTCTAAACTCTCTGGGAAAGAAGCCATGGAGTCTGTCGCTGCACTGGATCCAGTTCCTCCTGGACATCCCCACATGTAGAGAAGCAGCTGGCCACCACACAGAGTGATTCCGCACACACCCCTTCCAGCTCTCTCACTCACACACACACACACGAGTGCTTCTCCTCTATGTAGCCCTTTTCCTAGTCTGTTCACAAATGAGTGGTTTCTCTACCATAGATTACAGCATCACACTGTAATGGGCTAATGTATTGTTTCATAACTTTTCATAAGTGAGCTCCAAATTGTATTTTGAGTGGCTTGAAGTCTTAGCCTTTCATCCGCAGGTCAGTGGTCAGCAGAAAACCGTTTACTGTGTTTTTGCCATTGTTTAAAGTGACCACATACCCTGCTTTAACACAATGTAAGGATCAATAGTTTCTTTGTCTGCAGGGGTGTAAGCAGGAAAGCATGAAAAAACAAAAATGCCGTTTTCCATATCGGAGCTTAAACAAGCAGCACAGGATGTGCAGCCAAACTATTTCCCTGCTTGGCTGGCGTTTTTGAAATAAACGTCTTTAATGTGTGGAGTTTGCAGACAAGATGGAGTCCACAGTTCTCTGAGAACAGCAGTCCCTGTGGATGTCATGTGGTCTCGTCCCTTTTATTCACAGGTGGGCGGGACGAGATTCTGCCTAAACACACTTCTAATCCTTTCTCTGTTCTTGTGTGTTTGTCTCAGTGGTTTTGTTTGTACTTTTCATTTCAAATACTAAGTTTAGAGATGTTTTTATGAACTAAGACAGTGAAACATCAGTTTGAGACATATTCGCAGGAGAATAAATGTGAAGAATCGCGACAAAGGACAAGAAGCAATAGGAATATTAGTCACGAAATTGTTGGCCAAAAAATTGGCCAATTATACTCCGAACCAAAATTATAAATGATGTCCTTCAACAGTTTGAAAAAGAAGCCCCTCGCATCGCTGAATTTAATCGTAACGAAACAATTGCCATCAAAAGGTCTTGGGGGAGATTGAATCACCCTTATCTCCGGTTTGGCGGTTTCCATAGCAACACGCCAGTCGTCTTAGGAGGCCGTCTGAGGAGAATTCACCACAGTAGCCTGGACCCAAATCTGCCATCAAAGTTTCAGGGGCATCAATCTAAGCATAACGATTTGAAAATCGTAAGAGTTGTTTGGAATGAACCCTTGCACACTGATGCTGCTACAGACTTTTCCCTACCATTTATATAGCTATGTTATGGGATATTTTTTTTAATTTTTTTATTACATCCCTATATAATAGTATGGAATAGCCTACACTATTTGTGTGGTTTACATTGTATGACTGCATTTGTTTTGTATAATTTGTTGTGTGTGTGTATGTTTTTAGTTGTATTTATTGACTTGGGTTTGTAAGAATCTGTATTCACTATATATACAAAGGTATGTGGACACCCCTTCAAATTAGTGGATTCTGCTATTTCAGCCACACACATTGCTGACAGGTGTGTAAAATTGAGAAGACAGCCATGCAATCTCCATAGACAAACATTGGCAGTAGAATGGCCTTACTGAAGAGCTCAGTGACTTTCAACGTTGCACCATCATAGGATGCCACCTTTCCAACAAGTCAGTTCGTCAAATTTCTGCCCTGCTAGATCTGCCCAGGGTCATCTGTAAGTGCTGTTATTGTGAAGTGGAAACAACATTTCAGCGGCGAAGTGGTAGGCCACACAAGCTCAAGGAATGGGACCATCGAGTGCTGAACCGCGTAGCGTGTACAAATAATTTGTCCTCTGTTGCAGCACTCACTACCAAGTTCCAAACTGCCTTTGGAAGCAACAATAACTGTTTGTCAGGAGCTTCATGAAATGGGTTGCCATAGCCAAGCATCCACACACAAGCTTAAGCTCACCATGCGCAATGCCAAGCATCGGCTGGAGTGGTGTAAAGCTTGCCGCAATTGGACTCTGGAGCAGTGGAATTGCGTTCTCTGGAGATGAATCACGCTTCACCATCTGGCAATCCGAAGGACAAATCTGAGTTTGGCAGATTCCAGGAGAACGCTACCTGCCCCAATGCATAGTACCAACTGTAAAGTTTGGTGGAGGAGGAATAATGGTCTGGGGCTGTTCTTCATGGTTTGGGCTAGGCCCCTTAGTTCCAGTGAAGGGAAATCTTAACGCTACAGCATACAATGACATTCTAGACGATTCTGTGCTTCCAACTTTGTGGCGACAGTTTGTGGAAGGCCCTTTCCTGTTTCAGCATGACAATGACCCGTGCTCAAAGCGAGGTCCATACAGAAATGGTTTGTCGAGATTGGTGTGGAAGAACTTGACTGGCCTGCACAGAGCCCTGACTTCAACCCCATCGAACACCTTTGGGATGAATTGGAATGCCGACTGCGAGTCAGGCCTAATCGCCCAACATGCTAATGCTCTTGTGGCTGAATGGAAGCAAGTCCCCGCAGCAATGTTCCAACATCTATTGGAAAGCCTTCCCAGAAGTGGAGGCTGTTTTTTGCAGCGAAGGGGGGACCAACTCCATATTAATGCCCATGATTCTGGAATGAGATGTTAGTCCGTTGTCTCCATGCAGAACTGATAAGGTATTAAAGGGCATCCTGATGAGATTTAAATTAATTCTGTGCTCATTCAAATTCGCCTGTCTCATTGAGATGAGCGGCTCTATTATTTGGGTTTAGTCTCCTCTCACTGGCGAAGCAGTTCTTAACAAAATAGAGCAAGATTTAGCCGATGAGCTTGGATTTAACATGCTTTTGAAATCAGACCCATGCAAAGTTTCCTCAGTGCAGTGCACTATTTGAGGACTATTTGATATTGAATGTCAGTCACTGCCTTTTTGATATGGAAATGACTCTACAGGGGGAAAAGAAAACAACGTGATCCTTTCTAGAACTGCTTGTTTGGATTGCATGATGCTGAATGAACTCGGCTTTCGGCGTATTCGAGGACAACAAATGAAAACATATTTTAATTTGAGAGGACAAATGATTCCTCATTGTCTTTAGGAGGTGTAGCCTAAATCCTACATGAATCCTTATCCTTACTGGGGTTTATATTCTGAGGATATAATCATAGTTTTATAGTAACTATGAAGTTCCTTTGTGTTACTAATTAGCCTACAGTTGATCACAAATACCGTTATCCACTTGTAAAAATTGGTTTGAGCCCTACATAACATGCTCAGTCACTTTTTTTCTTCTTTTTTTTTCTCTGTCCCCTCTTCTCCCCTCTTACTTTTTCTCTCTCGCTCTGTCTTTTTCTCTCTCTTTCTCTGTTGTGATGGAGAGCGCTGACCGCGGGGCAGGGCTGTGTGTATGTGACTCAGTAAAGGCTGCCTCAGGGGTTTTACCCAGTCTGCTCTGGCTGTACAGGACATTGATCATCCATGATGATTCATTGCGTTTGTTCTCTCAACTGGCACCGGAGGAGTTCAACGCACCATTTAGAAATCTTCAGCACTAGTTTTTTGCACTGTATAGATCCCTGAACATCCCTGGCATATGTCACTGTCAGTCTTCTTTAGAGGGAATTGCCCTGATTTTAAGCAGTCAGTGTTGCCACCATATATGAAGTGAGTTAATCTGCCAGTATGCACAGATGAGGTTTAAGTCATATCCCAAGCTGTCTGGAGGCCGGCTTATGTCCCCCTTGGCTGACTGGTGCTTTGAGTTACCCGAGGACACGAGACAGACAGGCTCATGCATGTTTGATCAGCCCAGTCCTGCCGCCTCCGTGGCGTGTGCAAAGGCCTGCCCAGACAAGCGTCACGGATCAGCCGGAACGGATCGTCCCGACGGGGTTCGCAGAGGACCCTTCGCCACATGCTGTTCACTGCGGCTGGCCCAAGCTCTGCTCGACAGCAAGCCCTCCTCGCCTAATTAGCACCTGTGAGAGGAAATCGTTAATATGCAGCGGTGAGGTAGCAGAAGGGCACCTCGCTGTCTCTGCTGTTGCCATAGTGACACCATGGAAATTAAGGCAGTCTTAATTTTGTATGTTTTATTTTATAAGGAGCCACTGAATCTATTTCATTTAGGAGGGAGGACGTGCCCATAAAATACTGATAAAAGAATTATTTATTAATCTTTTGAGTTTATTATTCAGTTCTGGGCAATATGGGCATGAACATTAAAGTTGGAATAAAATTTGGTGTGCCTTGATGAGCCTGGATAATGTTTGAGGCAAGTGTGTTTGAACAATCTTCCATATTTTAAGGATAATCTTTTGTGGTCATGCCATAGACTGGGTTGTTCAGGTAGAAGTGACGAAATGCATGGCATGTTGCATTCTTAAGCTGCAAGTAAACATGATCCCTGCAGCCCAGCATGTTGACAGACATAGAGCTGAGGACACTGTTGCCAAGCTTTTTACCATTAATAATATTACTTTGATTACAGAATATTGGCCTAGAGCTGTCAGTTTCGCTTTAAAAACATGCTGTGTTTTGCTGCGTCACATGAATAGTCAATACTGTATGCAAACTTCAGGAAGGAAGTCATACGGTCCTTTTCTTGATGTCATGCGCCTTTAGCCACATTGACACTATGTAGCCTATTTACTGTTTCAGGCCCTGTGTGGATAATTAATGATTGATTAGTGAATGCTTTTTAGACACGCGTCTCATGGTGCTAATGAATATTTAACATGGTTGTTTTCCTACAGAGCATAGTCATGCTATATTGAAAGTTCTAGGGGTCACTTAAGTTCCGAGTATTTTAAACTAGATGTAAAGTTTGTCAGAAGGACTTGGGTATGCAATTGATAAAAGCATGCTGACGTCGCATCATAATGACACTTTTGTCTATTAACCTGAACAACAAAATGTTCACGGTTTTGCTAGGGGCAATTCATTCAGTTTGTTGGTAATAAAATGTACTTGTACTATAGGCCTAATTTAATGTAATAATTTAGTTACTGTAGCCTAGCTTGGGTAGAACCATTGCATGTAGCCTACAAGTTGAATTAAAATGATCAAGCTAAGTGATAGTTTTGTTCAATTACTTAAAATGGCTAATACACTAAGGTTTGATACTGTCATTATTAGATAAATAGGTTATGTGTCTTAGATTCTCTCTCTCCCTTCCTTCTTCCCCCTATCACAACAGTCTCACACACACAGGCCCTGGCCTAGTTATCTTCTGCTTTGTGCTCACATTGTCCTACATGTTACACTTCAGAATGCCTGAATATGACTCTGTTTCGCCAGACAGTCTACCAGGACAGTCTACCATAAAAGGATATTCTTTGAAGTTAAACTTTGTATGAAATTCACACTTCAACACTGCAGTTTAGGCCCACTCTCTGTAGATATTGAATTATAGACCTACTGTATTTCCAGATTAGGTGGGACAGTTGTAGTTTTGAACTAGTTTAACAAGAGTGAGATTAGAAGGTGATGTCAGTTAAAGGGCCAATCTGCATTTGCTACCTAAATTTTTGGTCATAAATTAATGATATGTACCCATTGATTCTTGAAGAATATAACTTATAAATGCCTCATGAACTTAGTTTAACTGTCGTACCCCATCAGAACCCAAAATATAAGCTTGGTCACTCAAATGTTTGTAAACAAAGTAATTGTAAACAAACACTGTATAGCCTCAAAACATGTCTAGAACTATCATTTTGATGTCAGCATTTTTTCAACTGCAGATTGCCCCTTTAACATTTCCTTTTTTCCACTTTTATTCCAGGTGAATGCCATCTGTGATGAACTCTAATGAAGCCGCACACGGGAGCTGACATCCACAGTCAGCAGGAGACACCACGGCAAACCCAGGACAGTAGAGGAGCAGGGTCTTCCTCAAACACTGGAGACTTACCCTCCCCTTGACCCAAATAACATCCCACATCAGTCACCAGCAATGTCCAGACGCAGGAAGTCCTCCACCCCCTGCATGATCCGGGTAAGTGAGATGATGGAGCAGGATGACTCGGAAGAAATGGAAGTGTCCACTGACAATGTGACCAAAAATGGGTCTTCAGAGTCTGTTGAAAATCAAGACCAGACATTACAAGACACTATAGAAGATCTAGGAAGTGCTATTGAAGCAAAAGTTGTGGCAGAAGCTGATCCTATGCCCCAGCGGAGGCAGCATAGAGGTTATGAGTGCAAATACTGTACCTTCTCCACCCAGAACCTGAATGGCTTTAAAGAGCATGTAGACTCTAGTCACCCCAATGTCATACTCAACCCCCTCTACCTGTGTGCCGTGTGCAACTTCAGCACCAACAAGTTTGACTCTCTTACAGACCACAATGAGACCCAACACCCTGGAGAGACCAACTTCAAGTTCAAGAGGGTAAAAGTAAATAACCAGACTATCTTGGAGCAGACAATCGAAGCCAAGACCAATTCATTTGTCTGCGATACTGCAGATGGACAAGGTGGTAACAGCTTTGTCACCTTTCCACCGAGCAAACAAACTACGGTGAAGATTGGAATGCCAAAAATGGACAACATACAGTCCCTCTACCAAGGGAATGATTTGGAGAACCAGTTGGAAAACCTTATCCCAAAAGATCAAATCACAGCTGTGAACATAAACGGCACAATGATCATCCCTGAACCAACAATCATTCAAGGGCTCTCATATGTAATGCCATTGCTCCAACGACCACCCAACTTCAGTTCTGTACTAACAATTGCTGTTCCTCTGAACTCCACCAAATATAATCCTTCACTGGACAATAACACAACCCTAATGACATCTTTTAATAAATTCCCTTACCCAACCCATGCTGAGCTGTCCTGGCTCACTGCTGCTTCCAAGCACCCAGAAGAGCAAATAAAGGTGTGGTTCACTACCCAACGGCTAAAGCAAGGCATCACCTGGTCACCAGAGGAAGTTGAGGAAGCCAGGAAGAAAATGTTCAATGGCTCCATCCCACCCATGCATCAGACCTTCACCGTTCTGCCTACTCCAATCTCTCAGCCTGCCAAAGCCACTCAGCCACTCATTCAGACTAGCTTTGGGCAGTCTAATCTAGTACTGACAAGTATTTCTAACGGATCAACCTGTGCTCCTACAGTGACTGTAGCCAGTTATGTGCATCCTCTCAAGCGACCCCTGACAACTCCTTCATTCGCCCCAGAATTAAAGCGCCCCACAGCAGCCCCTGCAGAAGACCCAAAAGAGAAGATACTAATGGCCCCTCCTCCAGTTCCCCGAAAAGAGAAACTTCCCATGGCCCCACCCCCAGTTCCCCCTGAACTGAAGAGATCTGTAGCACTTCCTATTATCGCCTCAGAGATGAAGAGGTCCTCGGCAGCACCTCTCATGGCATCTAAAAGAAAACCGCCCATGGCAACTCCACAAGTGAACCCCAAAAACAAGCTGCCAATGGCACCTTCTCCAGTCTTCCCCGAGTTGAAGAGATCTATTGTGTCCCCTATTGTCGCCCCTCAATTCAAGAGTTACATGCTGCCTCCTCCTTCATTAGTCTCCAAAGACAAGCTTCCAATCACCCACTCTCTATTGGCTTTAGACTTAAAGTTACCATTCTCACCCCCTCTCATTGCCCCTCAAGTGAGGAGGCCAACAATAATCCAGTCAGCGTGGACTTCCCTCAAGGGCCCGTTCCAGCTCCCTAGCTTTTCCCCAGATGGCAAGAAAACAAAAGCGCAAATAACAGAGCTGAAGGCCGGATATATCAGAGGACGTCTTTCAGAGGACAAAGTGCTCACCCCTCTTGGGGAAGCCAATGGTGTCTCTCGTGGAGATGAAAAGTGGGTTCATGACCAAGGGCCTCATGCACACAACGGCATTCTACAGTTGGACAATGAGCTAGCATCGATACCAGAGCAGCAAAAATCAGTCCCCACTCAATTTCCACTCTTGGAGAGAATGAAAGGGAAGACCTCTGAGCAGCTGAAGATTTTAGAAGAGAACTTCCAGAGAAACAGCTTTCCAACATACAATGATGTTGATAATCTAGTGACTGCAACCCTACTGTCACGGGAGGAAATTGACAGCTGGTTTTTAGAGCGCCGGGCGCTGCGTGACAACCTTGAACAAGCCCTTCTAAACTCCATGGGCTCAAAGAGACTGTACATTGATAAGCGGCAGCAACAACACGGACCGCTGAATGGTGTGTGCAAACAAGGTGACCATCCAAGAAGCTCTCCCCTTGCCGTCATTGCCCCAACCACCACTTGCTCAGTGCCTCTAGACAGCAAATCATTGGGGCTTCTCAAGGATGTTTTTGCACAAACTCGGTGGCCTTCACCTGAAGAATACAATCAACTTGAGGACCAGACAGGCCTGGCTCGCACAGAAATCGTCCGCTGGTTCAAGGACAGCAGGTCAGCCCTGAAGAGTGGGACCTTGGAGTGGATGGAGCTTTTCCATAAATTGAACAGCAGTGGGCAAAATGGCAAGGGGGCGCTACTGAGCACAGAGAATGCTTTCAGCATAATCCAGCGCTACCAGGAAATAAAGGCACCCAAGGTGGAGGATATTGGGAGGCTAACAGAGCATGCCAGTCTTAGCAGCCATGAGATCAAGGAATGGTTTGCCAGCAAATTGAGACAAAACACATCTGATACCAGCTGGAATGGTGGCCAAAATGGAGGCTTTCGAGAGGGGTTTGGGAGCTGGATGGAGGAAACCAAGGGGATGGATGCACTCATGGGTGCTAAGGATCTGGTCTTGGACAAAGACCGGGTGATGGAGGATGCTTCTGGAAGGGTGACTGGATAAAGGGTAAGAAAGTGTATCAAACTTGATTCAATAACATTCCCAAAATATAGAAATTAGTCTCTTACTTCTAGATGTCTGGAAGTAGTCACAGGTTGGATAGAATAGGGCATGTTTTTAACCATAGTAGCTACATTTCACAACGTGTCCTAGTTACCAATGGGTCTAAGGCGTTGAGAGCCCTGACTGTTGGCAGTAGAATAGCTTTTTAATCCCTTTTGGGAATTATCAGGGCTCTTGTGAAAGTGTTATTCCAACTGTTTTAAAATGTGATGACTGGACCATTTTTCTTCCTTACAGGTGAGAAAAGTTGGCACTGTCAGTTGCACACACGGGCTGAGAAGAAAAGGAAAGAGTTTAATTATTGAATATTGTATTTTATGAACAAATAATTTCTTGCTTGTTCCATCCCAATTTGTGCCCAACATTTCCTCAAGGTTGAGCTAACTTCGTAGAACGTTTTTAAAAACGTGGTAATGTTGTGTGTGACTTAGGATGAAGTAGAAGGCACAGTGAACTGAATGTGTGCCTGAAGCACTGACCAGGTGGTGATCGTAGTGTGCCAAAGCTGGATTTGCTGCATTATTACACCTTTAAAAAAAGGGTTCTTGTAAATATATTTTTTCTGTATTGCTACAGATTTGTAACATTTTGGGGGAATTTTGTTACATTTTATAATGGGAGCAACTCGCCCCTTTTTTTTTTCGCTCCAGCTGGTCTTAGTGGTCTGTCCTACATTTTGTAATGAAACACAATGAACCACTACAACCGTTGGCAATACTTCAGTCAGTTTTCTAATGCTGAACTTCTGTTGTAGTTCCCTCCTGTCAGGTGGACTTACTTCACATCAAATCAAACAATTTACTGTTTTGAAGTGCTTTTGTACTCCCTGGTCTCAAAGCCAACCTGCACTCTCGTAAGGAACATGCTTGTTTGACCAAGTGATGTTGTGTACCTATGTTAGAGAAAAATAACTGTCTGTGGAAAAACCAGAAGGAAATAATCACATTGAAACAAATCCAGAATCATGCTGCCTGCATCATATTCTAATCTCTTTCTCTATTTGATTTATTTGTTGTCCTGCAAATGAACATACACATCTGTATTAGCGTTTATACATACATGTTGGCTTAATTGAAGTAGTACTAGTTCCATTCCAACAGTAGAAACAAACCAATACAATCTCTTTATGTACTGCTTCCGCCGTAGTGTCATGGTCAAGACATATACTGTATCAAGAAATACTGTACTTATGCCAAGGTCCTGCTTACTCTTTTCAAAAACCAGTTGATGTCTGCTGTAATCTAATAAAACAGAGCCTTTTTAAAGGTAGCACACAGTGTTTACTCTTGTCACATGTATGCAGCATGTCATGAGGTGTCTTGGATGCAATGTATTGTGAAAAAACCTTTCTGAGATCAGGTAAATTCAGATCTTCTGCTAAATCCTGTGAGTACTTTCGGCTGGACTACCAATCAAATTACCCTTGGCTCACTAGCCTTTCAGTATTAGTCCTGTGTGAAAACCATTATGTAACCATCTTATTTGTGTGGTTATAATTGAGAGGGCCATTAATAGTGGCCATCTTTCCATGTAGCACACAACAAAGCTTGTGAGAGCCAACAGTCTAGTTCGTATGCAATTATTATTGCGTAATTGTTCTATTGCATTTATTTGGATGTTATCATTATGAATTTTGGGGTGAAAAATGTAGTTATTTCCAAACAAAATCATTTAAAGTTGAACAATCTCCACCTTGTAATGTTTCCTAAACATACTGTGTGAATTAAGTAATTCATGCATATTGGAAGTGTGCTCTCTCATTTTGGATAGAACAAGCTTGTATTGGGTGTATCAATGAGGATTTTTTTAAGCCTTTACCCGTAACACATATTTTACCACTTCAGACCATATGGGACTGTTTCAGTGCTAATGCGCTAATCTGCAGACTGTTTATTTGATTTCCAAAACACAGCTTGCTGCTCTAAATGAACCACTTCGCCAATCTCATGGCACGAGAGGGGACTATTCAGCCCATACTCCACAACGATGATACATATAACTCAGCTCAGCTTTCAATCCTGTGCCACTATCAGGTGGGAATGTGATTTCTGGCCTCTGCCATCCACTTCTGGGGCAAAAATGTTTTGGCATCTAATATAGTGGTGTTTCACTTCCTGGAAATCCTCCACTTCCTGATGGCCAGGGCCATTTTTAACTAAAATCATTTTGAGATGTCAGTATACCATCTACCAACCTTATTTTAAAGTATGTTATGAGAGGCTTAGAGAGGAGAGTAACAGCTGTAATGGGGCACCGAGTGCAGTGGCCTGGCATTCTCTCCTCTGCTCTTGGCAGATGTAATGTGTCTCGGGAGGTTTAGCTGGAGATGTGAATGGTACAGTACAGAGCTAATCCCCCCCGGGTTGACTGGCCATGGGCCCACCAACAGAACCCAATACACCAGTGTGATTCATTTAGGCAAAGAGCAAGCCTCCTGTTTATAGTATTCTCATACGTGATACCACAAGTTGTCCAAGTGAGTACACAAAGTTTGCAAAGCCTCAGTTTTGAAGTGTGCTTCACTTGTTATTTTGCCACGATATCATGAAGAAGAAAAAGGAGCCTGCAAAACCCTCTGCAATACCTACAGGACTATGTTTCGGTTGGTCAAATTTGAGGAGACTCAGGCACAGGAATAATGGGCCAGGTGGAACAGAAATCAGATACCCCTCCAGGCTGCTCACTGTTGGGCCTCTGAGCCAAGGTCGGCCAACACTGCGGAGTGCTTAACAGGAGGAAGTGATAATGAGCTCACAAGCACTCCGGCGTCAACAGAAAGGCGCTGCCGCCCATGTCTACTCAAACATTAGGAAGCTGAGCAGGTTGTCGCTCATCGGCTCCCAAACAAAACTGGATGAATTGATACTTAAACCCCTAGCGTAATGTTTTGGTCCAGAGTCTGAAAGTGAAAGACAAGTGTATGAATTTGTTGAGGATTAGATTTAATGGACTAAACCAACTACATCCGTCATCAACACAGCTAAAGGATCCTACGAATGGCACATAATCATTGATCGGGCTATGGAACAGATCATTTTTCAGATGTCACAGACTCGTGTGTGATTTGCTGAAAATATAAATCTAAATATTTTTCATTGATCTGAGACGCGAGGTACAAATGTATTTGTCGGGTCTCTAGCCACGTTTATACCTGGTTCTAACATGCACCCTTTGTCATGATCTTGTCCTCATTTTGATTGTGCCCAAATTCTTTGACCGGTGTAGACCGACGCATTGTGAACTTATTTTGAAAAAAGCAAGATAAGGACGCATGTAAGCGGCAGGTATAAACGGGGGCTTCTGAAGTCAGGGAACAATCTACAATGTCAAAGAAAACCTCAGGGACTGGTGACTTTGATCAAAATGAGATAGAAAATATATAGTTGACCATAAACAGATGCACCACAGGAGGAAACTGCACCGGAGAATGTCAAAGACGCTTTGAGGACACTGTATTCTCTTTGAGGACCAAATGGCAGACTTTACTATCTGTGGCCATGCAAGAAATGCATCGACATCAAAACTAAGAGGGGGGGCACAACATTGTTAAAACGTCTGGGAACAGTTTATTAAAACGGTGGCATTGAAGGATCGGTTAGTGCGAGTGTGATTAAAAAGTCTGTACCCACGGCATGCTTTCATGTCAGCTGTGACCTAGATAAACCTGCACACTGTGTGGTGTGACTTGGTGCGATTGGCAAGGTACCTCGCTGACACAATACAAATGCCAGGCAGATTAACGTGAACTGGTAACAACGCAGAGTGGACTACTGGAACCAGGAAGGTTAGGGGGTGGCACTTCTCTAACCCCAAGAGGAACTTTGCTGCCAGCACTGACTGCATTGAAAGAACACGTCAGACGCAACACAAACTATTCAGGACATACACTACATGACCAAAAGTATGTGGACACGGTCGAACATCTCATTCCAAAATCATGGGCATTAATATGGAGTTGGTCCCCCCTTGGCTGCTATAACAGCTTCCACTCTTCTGGGAAGGCTTTCCAATAGATGTTGGAACATTGCTGCGTGGACTTACTTCCATTCAGCCACGAGCATTACTGAGGTCAGCACTGATGTTGGGCGATTAGGCCTGGCTCGCAGTCGGCGTTCCAATTCATCCCAAAGGTGTTTGATGGGGTTGAGGTCAGGGCTCTGTGTAGGCCAGTCAAGTCCTTCCACACCGATCTCGACAAACCATTTCTGTATGACCTTGCTTTGTGCATGGGGGCATTGTCATGCTGAAACAGGAAAGGGCCTTCCCCAAACTCTTGCCACAAAGTTGGAAGCACAGAATGTCATTGTATGCTGTAGCGTTAAGATTTCCCTTCACTGGAACTAACGAGCCTAGCCGGAACCATGAAAAACAGCCCCAGACCATTGTTCCTCCTCCACCAAACTTTACAGTTGGCACTATGCATTGGGGCAGGTAGCGTTCTCCTGGTCTCCGCCAAACCCAGATTTGTCCGTCGGACTACCAGATGATTAAGCGTGATTCATCACTCCAGAGAACGCGTTTCCACTGCTCCAGAGTCTAATGGCGGCAAGCTTTACACCACTCCAGCCGACGCTTGGCATTGCACATGGTGAATTTAGGCTTGTGTGCGGCTGCTCGGCCATGGAAACCCATTTCATGAAGCTCCCGACAACCAGTTATTGTGCTGATGTTGCTTCCAGAGGCAGTTTGGAACTCGGTAGTGAGTGTTGCAACCGAATACAGACGATTTTAACGCGCTACACGCTTCAGCACTCGGCGGTCCCGTTCTGTGAGCTTGTGTGGCCTACCCCTTTGCAACTGAGCCGTTGTTGCTCCTAGACGTTTCCAATTCACAATAACAGCACTTACAGTTGACCGGGGCAGCTCTAGTAGGGCAGAAATTTGACGAACTGACTTGTTGGAAAGGTGGCATCCTATGGCAGTGCCACGTTGAAAGTCACTGAGCTCCCACGTTGAAAGTCACTGAGCTCTTCAGGAAGGCCATGGTACTGCCAATGTTTGTATATGGAGATTTCATGGCTGTCTCCTCGATTTTATACACCTGTCAGCAACTTGTCTGAAATAGACAAATCCACTCATTTGAATGGGTGTCCACATACTTTTGTATATATAGTGTATCATGACTTCAGCGTATGAGCATCTATATTATTGGATTGTATCACGGGGGCAATGAATGCATACATGTCAGTATATAGATGAAGAATGGGAAATGACATTGTCAGAAGAGAGAAGACAAAGTTAAAGCTTGACATGAACTTGAAATTTGGTCACTACCCTGGTCAGGATTATTATTATTTTTGTCTATTTACTCTTTACATTGGTTTCAACAGGAATATTTGAGACTAGTGGAACCATAAAAGAGACAATGTCCCAAACTATAGATGGTGAGATGAAAAGATCATCTGCTTCCTGTGTCCAACTGTAAAGCTTGTGCAAGAGTCACAAAAATATTACATCATTACACAACAGTACAGTCATAACAGTAGCAACACATTAATCCTTTAGCCAAGTCATTTTCTAGACCGTTCCACTGCGATACATTGATGGGGGTGCATTGTTCAGTTTAAAAGCAACATTAATTTAGGTCAACTTGGTCTCCTACCGATTTGAATGGGATCGCCATGCAGCCTTATTCAGGTAAGAAACTGATGCAGCCGAGAACAATGTCCCTCAGCCACCAGATGGCAAATGTGATTTTAAACAGAACATGCTGCCCGAAAAATGGCACACTGCTTGAATACGTTCTTTGTACACTTCAGACTTCAATGCCCTCAATTGTGTAACAGCCCCCTTTTCAGACAGGGAGATCCATCTGTGGTGTCTTCAGCCCAGGCTTTTAGGCTCAGCTCAGAAGTGCTGTGCAGTACATTGAGAACAGACCTCTGTTCAGCAGTGAACCCTCTACCCTGGATCATACCCCAGTTTCAAACTCGGAACACAAAGGCAAATATGAGACGACAGACTGGATTAGGTCTGATGAGTGGCGTGCGTGGGGAGAACTGTTCGGGAGTCTAGAGATGGTGGCCTAATGGTATATCTGTCAACAGCTATACAGCATGAATACCCTTTGCCTTGCGAATCAGGGTATTATGAGGAAAAGTGCAGGGGAGGGCATCTCTGGACACTGCCATAGCTGTGTCAAAGCAGTCGCTCACGTTGTGGTTTGATTCAGTCCAGTAAACAACTGTGAAAGTAAGGAACTTGTCTGTCGGCCCTGCATTAAAGACCAAAATTGGTTAAAGAAAACTGTGATAAATAAAAAAGTATACCAGTTTAATTTAAGGACCAAAAAATTGACAGCTTTGCCATATAGATTGCAAAATAGTTGGGGAAGAGATTTTCGATGTACCAATTCCATGGCATATGATTTATGAATTGATACACAAAACGACGCCGGATTCAAAACGTTGTTATATTTATGGGGGATACAACCATCCCAGCTCTGCAGATTTTGCTGCGAAGAGACAGAATCATTAGATCATTTGTTTTGGTACTGTCCATATCGTGGTCAAAAGTTTTGAGAATGACACAAGTATTGGTCTTCACAAAGTTCGCTGCTTCAGTGTTATGATATATTTTTGTCAGACGTTACTATGGTATACTGAAGTATAATTACAAGCATTCCATAAGTGTCAAAGGCTTTTTATTGACAATTACATTTAGTTTATACAAAGAGTCAATATTTGCAGTGTTGACCCTTCTTTTTCAAGACCTCTGCAATCCGCCCTGGCATGCTGTCAATTAACTTCTGGGCCACATCCTGACTGATGGCAGCCCATTCTTGCATAATCAATGCTTGGAGTTTGTCAGAATTTGTGGGTTTTTGTTTGTCTACCCGCCTCTTGAGGATCGACCACAAGTTCTCAATGGGATTAAGGTCTGGGGAGTTTCCTGGCCATGGACCCAAAATGTCGATGTTTTGTTCCCCGAGCGACTTAGTTATCACTTTTGCCTTATGGCAAGGTGCTCCATCATGCTGGAAAAGGCATTGGTCGTCACCAAACGGTTCTTGGATGGTTGGGAGAAGTTGGTCTCGGAGGATGTGTTGGTACCATTCTTTATTCATGGCTGTGTTCTTAGGCAAAATTGTGAGTGAGCCCACTCCCTTGGCTGAGAAGCAACCCCACACATGAATGGTCTCAGGATGCTTTACTGTTGGCATGACACAGGACTGATGGTAGCGCTCACCTTGTGTTCTCCGGACAATGTGTTTTACGGATGCCCCAAACAATCGGAAAGGGGATTCATCAGAGAAAATGACTTTACCCCAGTCCTCAGCAGTCCAATCCCTGTACCTTTTGCAGAATATCAGTCTGTCTCTGATGTTTTTCCTGGAGAGAAGTGGCTTCTTTGCTGCCCTTCTTGACACCAGGCCATCCTCCAAAAGTCTTCGCCTCACTGTGCATGCAGATGCACTCACACCTGCCTCCTGCCATTCCTGAGCAAGCTCTGCACTGGTGGTGCCCCGATCCCGCAGCTGAATCAACTTTAGGAGACGGTCCTGGCGCTTGCTGGACTTTCTTGGGCGCCCTGACGCCTTCTTCACAACAATTGAACCTCTCTCCTTGAAGTTCTTGATGATCCGATAAATGGTTGATTTAGGTGCAATTTTACTAGCAGCAATATCCTTTCCTGTGAAGCCCTTTTTGTGCAAAGCAATGATGACGGCACGTGTTTCCTTGCAGGTAACCATGGTTAACAGAGGAAGAACAATGATTTCAAGCACCACCCTCCTTTTAAAGCTTCCAGTCTGTTATTCTAACTCAATCAGCATGACAGAGTGATCTCCAGCCTTGTCCTCGTCAACTCTCACCTGTGTTAACGAGAGAATCACTTACATGATGGCAGCTGGTCCTTTTGTGGCAGGGCTGAAATGCAGTGGAAATGTTTTTTGGGGATTAAGTTCATTTTCATGGCAAAGAGGGACTTTGCAATTAATTGCAATTCATCTGATCACTCTTCATGACATTCTGGAGTATATGCAAATTGCCATCATCAAAACTGAGGCAGCAGACTTTGTGAAAATTTGTATTTGTGTCATTCTCAAAACTTTTGACCACGTCTGTAGCTTGTTTTTGGTCGCAGGTTCAGGAATGGCTGAAGAATTGCAACATTTACCTGGAGCTAACTGCAAATAGCACTGCTGGGTGATTTGAAAAGTCATTGTCAATTGATCAATAATATAATAATACTCTTAGCAAAAATGTTTATTTTTAATGTACAGTCTGTAGAAACTATGAGAATAGAAAGGTTCAGAACTTTTGTGAAACATCACTGCACAGTTGAAAAATATTGCAAATAGAAGTCAAAACTGGATGGTGTTCAGAGATAGGTGGGAGGGGTTGAGTGGAGCTGAAGGGTGGGACTAAAAATAACAAGATAACTAATGTAAAATATACTGTGTCTGTAAAATATATATAGGTTCAGAACTTTTGTGAAACAGCACAGTTGAAAAATATATGACAAATAGAAATCAAACTGGATGGTCTTCGGAGATAGATGGGAGGGGTTGAGGGTAGCTGAAGGATGGGACTAAAAATAAACAAAAGATAACTATTGTCAAATATACTGTGTCCGTAAAATGTACAGTACCAGTCAAAAGTTTGGACACCTACACATTCCAGGGTTTTTCTTTATTTTTTACATTGTAGAATGATAGTGAAGACATCAAAACTATGAAATAACACATATAGAATCATGTAGTAACCAAAAAAGTGTTAAACAAATAACAATATATTTTATATTTGAGATTCTTCAAAGTAGCCACCCTTTGCCTTGATGAAAGCTTTGCACACTCTTGGCATTCTCTCAACCGGCTTCATGAGGTAGTCACCTGGAATGCATTTCAATTAACAGGTGTGCGTTCTTAAAAGTTAATTTGTGGAATTTCTTTCCTTCTTAATGCGTTTGAGCCAATCAGTTGTGTTGTGACAAGGTAGGGGGGTATACAGAAGATATCCCTATTTGGTAAAAGACCAAGTCCATATTATGACAAGAACAGCTCAAATAAGCAAAGAGAAACGACAGTCTATCATTACTTTAAGACAGTAACAAGGTAAGTCACAAACACCATCAAGTGCTATGATGAAAGTGGCTCTCATGAAGACCGCCACAGGAATGGAAGACCCAGAGTTACCTCTGCTGCAAAGGATAAGTTCATTACAGTTACCAGCCTCAGAAATTGCAGCCCAAATAAATGCTTCACAGAGTTCAAGTAAGACACATCTCAACATAAATTGTTCAGAGGGGACTGTGCTGCAAAGAAACCACTACTAAAGGACACCAATAAGAAGAAGAGACTTGCTTGGGCCAAGAAACACGAGCAATAGACATTAGACCGGTGGAAATCTGTCCTTTGGTCTGATGAGTCCAAATTAGAGATTTTTTGGTTCAAACAGCCGTGTCTTTGTGGGACGCAGAGTAGGTGAACGGATGATCTCCGCATGTGTGGTTCCCACCGTGACGCATGGAGGAGGAGGCGTGATGGTATGGGGGTACTTTGCTGGTGACACTGTCAGTGATTTATTTAGAATTCAAGGCACACTTAACCAGCATGGCTACCACAGCATTCTGCAGCGATACGCCATCCCATCTGGTTTGCGCTTAGTGGGACCATCATTTGTTTTTCAACAGGACAATGACCCAACACACCTCCAGGCTGTGTAAGGGCTATTTGACCAAGAAGGAGAGTGATGGAATGCTGCATCAGATGACCTGGTCTCCACAATCACCCGACCTCAACCCAATTGATGTGGTTTGGGATGAGTTTGACCACAGAGTGAAGGAAAAGCAGCCAACAAGTGCTCAGCATATGTGGGAACTCCTTCAAGACTGTTGGAAAAGCATTCCAGGTGAAGCCTGGTTGAGAGAATGCCAAGAGTGTGCAAAGCTGTCATCAAGGCAAAGGGTGACTACTTTGAAGAATCTCAAATATAACATATTTTTATTTGTTTAACAATATAATTTCTATTTATATACAGTGGGGAAAAAAAGTATTTAGTCAGCAACCAATTGTGCAAGTTCTCCCACTTAAAAAGATGAGAGAGGCCTGTAATTTTCATCATAGGTACACGTCAACTATGACAGACAAAATGAGGAAAAAAATTCCAGAAAATCACATTGTAGGATTTTTAATGAATTTATTGGCATATGATGGTGGAAAATAAGTATTTGGTCAATAACAAAAGTTTCTCAATACTTTGTTATATACCATTTGTTGGCAATGACACAGGTCAAACGTTTTCTGTAAGTCTTCACAAGGTTTTCACACACTGTTGCTGGTATTTTGGCCCATTCCTCCATGCAGATCTCCTCTAGAGCAGTGATGTTTTGGGGCTGTCGCTGGGCAACACAGACTTTCAACTCCCTCCAAAAGATTTTCTATGGGGTTGAGATCTGGAGACTGGCTAGGCCACTCCAGGACCTTGAAATGCTTCTTACGAAGCCACTCCTTCGTTGCCCGGGCGGTGTGTTTGGGATCATTGTCATGCTGAAAGACCCAGCCACGTTTCATCTTCAATGCCCTTGCTGATGGAAGGAGGGTTTCACTCAAAATCTCACGATACATGGCCCCATTCATTCTTTCCTTTACACGGATCAGTCGTCCTGGTCCCTTTGCAGAAAAACAGCCCCAAAGCATGATGTTTCCAACCCCATGCTTCACAGTAGGTATGGTGTTCTTTGGATGCAACTCAGCATTCTTTGTCCTCCAAACATGACGAGTTGAGTTTTTACCAAAAAGTTATATTTTGGTTTCATCTGACCATATGACATTCTCCCAATCCTCTTCTGGATCATCCAAATGCACTTCAGACGGGCCTGGACATGTACTGGCTTAAGCAGGGGGACACGTCTCGCACTGCAGGATTTGAGTCCCTGGCGGCGTAGTGTGTTACTGATGGTTGGCTTTGTTACTTTGGTCCCAGCTCTCTGCAGGTCATTCACTAGGTCCCCCCGTGTGGTTCTGGGATTTTTGCTCACCGTTCTTGTGATCATTTTGACCCTACGGGGTGAGATCTTGCGTGGAGCCCCAGATCGAGGGAGATTATCAGTGGTCTTGTATGTCTTCCATTTCCTAATAATTGCTCCCACAGTTGATTTCTTCAAACCAAGCTGCTTACCTATTGCAGATTCAGTCTTCCCAGCCTGGTGCAGGTCTACAATTTAGTTTTTGTTGTCCTTTGACAGCTCTTTGGTCTTGGCCATTGTGAAGTTTGGAGTGTGACTGTTTGAGGTTGTGGACAGGTGTATTTTATCTGATAACAAGTTCAAACAGGTGCCATTAATACAGGTAACGAGTGGAGGACAGAGGAGCCTCTGAAAGAAGAAGTTACAGGTCTGTGAGAGCCAGAAATCTTGCTTGTTTGTAGGTGACCAAATACTTATTTTCCACCATAATTTGCAAATAAATTCATTAAAAATCCTACAATGGGATTTTTTGGATTTTTTTTCCTCAATTTGTCTGTCATAGTTGACGTGTACCTATGATGAAAATTACAGGCCTCTCTCATATTTTTAAGTGGGAGAACTTGCACAATTGGTGGCTGACTAAATACTTTTTTTCCCCACTGTATATACAGTGAGGGAAAAAAGTATTTGATCCCCTGCTGATTTTGTACGTTTGCCCACTGACAAAGAAATGATCAGTCTATAATTTTAATGGTAGGTTTATTGGAACAGTGAGAGACAGAATAACAAGAAAAAAATCCAGAAAATCGCATGTCAAGAATGTTATAAATTGATTTGCATTTTAATTAGGGAAATAAGTATTTGACCCCCTCTCAATCAGAAAGATTTCTGGCTCCCAGGTGTCTTTTATACAGGTAACGAGCTGAGATTAGGAGCACACACTTAAAGGGAGTGATCCTAATCTCAGCTTGTTACCTGTATAAAAGACACCTGTCCACAGAAGCAAGCAATCAATCAGATTCCAAACTCTCCACCATGGCCAAGACCAAAGAGCTCTCCAAGGATGTCAGGGACAATATTGTAGACCTACACAAGGCTGGAATGGGCTACAAGACCATCGCCAAGCAGCTTGGTGAGAAGGTGACAACAGTTGGTGCGATTATTCGCAAATGGAAGAAACACAAAAGCACTGTCAATCTCCCTTGGCCTGGGGCTCCATGCAAGATCTCACCTCGTGGAGTTGCAATGATCATGAGAACGGTGAGGAATCAGCCCAGAACTACACGGGAGAATCTTGTCAATGATCTCAAGGCAGCTGGGACCATAGTCACCAAGAAAACAATTGGTAACACACTACGCCGTGAAGGACTGAAATCCTGCAGCGCCCGCAAGGTCCCCCTGCTCAAGAAAGCACATATACAGAACCCTCTGAAGTTTGCCAATGAACATCTGAATGATTCAGAGGAGAACTGGGTGGAAGTGTTGTGGTCAGATGAGACCAAAATTTAGCTCTTTGGCATCAACTCAACTCGCCGTGTTTGGAGGAGGAGGAATGCTGCCTATGACCCCAAGAACACCATCCCCACAGTCAAACATGGAGGTGGAAACATTATACTTTGGGGGTGTTTTTCTGCTAAGGGGACAGGACAACTTCACCGCATCAAAGGGACGATGGACGGGGCCATGTACCGTCAAATCTTGGGTGAGAACTTCCTTCCCTCAGCCAGGGCATTGAAAATTGGTCGTGGATGGGTATTCCAGCATGACAATGACCCAAAACACACGGCCAAGGCAACAAAGGAGTGGCTCAAAAAGAAGCACATTAAGGTCCTGCAGTGGCCTAGCCAGTCTCCAGACCTTAATCCCATAGAAAATCTGTGGAGGGAGCTGAATGTTCAAGTTGCCAAACGTCAGCCTCAAAACATTAATGACTTGGAGAAGATCTGCAAAGAGGAGTGGAACAAAATCCCTCCTGAGATGTGTGCAAACCTGGTGGCCAACTACAAGAAACGTCTGACCTCTGTGATTGCCAACAAGGGTTTTGCCACCAAGTACTAAGTCATGTTTTGCAGAGGGGTCAAATACTTATTTCCCTCATTAAAATGCAAATCAATTTATAACATTTTTGACATGCGTTTTTCTGGATTTTTTTGTTGTTATTCTGTCTCTCACTGTTCAAATAAACCTACCATTAAAATTATAGACTGATCATGTCTTTGTCAGTGGGCAAACGTACAAAATCAGCAGGGGATCAAATACTTTTTTCCCTCACTGTATATATATATATATATATATATATAGACCAAAAAATATATATCAGGGATTTGAAATGATGCAGACAATTACATTGATGGAAGCCACAATCTATCTGCAATATTAAAGCTAATCTACCCCCTAAAAACAAAAAAAGAAAGAGAAAAAAAAGAACTCTGTGTTTTCTATTTGTCCCATATAGGCTACATAGTCATGTGAGGGCATTATCCCAGGTGGGGGCTATAGGGGATTAACTGGATTAAAAGATTGTGTGCACTGCAGACCGCTGTGCGACAGACGTTGGGAATGCTTTATTTGCAGTGTGCCGCCTCATGGGAGCAGGCAGCCAGGCGTTTTGATATGTAGGCCGACGCAGTGAGCAGGGACCTCAGGCTGCAGCAGCAGACGCGTGGGGTAGGTAGGTAGGGAGTGAGGGAGGGGAGACCGGGGGAGAGGCATCCTTAGCATGACCCAGTGAGCACCAGACTGGTTTGCTCTCCTCGCTCACCCTCTGCTGCGTAATCGCTGAGAGAAAAGCAGGGCTGCGTCTGCATTAACACATGCCCTCATCTGTGCCGCCCTATACGGATTTACGTAGCACTGCCTGGATATGTATATCTGGGTCAGTAGAGAAAGGGTACTGTATTCTTGTCTATCTCATTGCTGGTTGTTGACACCCTTTCTTTTCTTTTTTCTTTTTCTTGCATATCTAATTTTATTTTCCCTCTCTCTTCCCCCCTCTCTCTTATTAGGATGGAAGCCCACAGTTGGTCACACCCTTGATTTGGATGGTTCTCTTTGATGGCCAAATATCAAGCGGGCTCCCATTGAGCAAGACAATAAATCTTAGTGGGGATTTTCAGCCTGCCAACAAATTACACTTTGGGTAAATGTATCTCGAGTGAGGCCCAATGCCACACATACAGTACTGTACTACATGAAAATGTAGCTGTTCCAATTCAGATTTTTCAGTTATGCCTCCTTAATCTAATTTGCCAACTGTGCAGTGGTATATTGACTGATATTGCCCCCCTCCCCGAAGAATTACACTGGACTTGTTACAGTGTGAAGCCATAATATCATTAAATATATGAAGACAATATAGGTTGACCGCAAAATTTACTTTACCTTTACCAATCCAGTCCCCTACACCAGGCTTTTCCAAAGTCTGTCCTGGGGCCTCCCCTGGGTGCACGTTTTGTTTTTTTCCCTAACACTACACAGCTGATTCAAATAATCAAAGCTTGATGATGAGTTGGTTATTTGAATCAGCTGTGTAGTGCTAGGGCAAAAAACAAAACATGCACCCGGGGGGGCCCCAGGACCGACTTTGGGAAACCCTGCCCTACCCCATGTCCATCATTGTAACACTGGTAGGACGAGTGATAACAATTTCAAGTATAGTCAAAGCTACTTAAATGTTTATACCATTCCACTCTGGCTTACCTTATTCAAAGTTGAATTAGAAAAACAATAACATTGCAAATAGCTCCACCTCCTGGAATAAAAAGACAGCCATAGCAGAAGAATCTGAACCATACAGTATACCTCAGCATGGCTCATTCTTAATAAACCTAGCAGGTGGTATAAATACAACTGGATTGACAAATATTGCCATTTAATGATGTAAGGTTCAAATGACATTAAATCATATTTCCCTCAGATGAGTATTTTTTTGCTGCGTAATGTCTATATTAAAATACTTCTGAAATGCCATGTCAGTTATGATACATTGTTGAATGCAAATGGATCAAGACTCAAGTTGAGTTTGTAGTAGATTGAACAACAATTGCACAGAAGTCAAAAATCAGGGGGCAGTGTTGTCCATTGGCAATGGATTTCCACACTTCTAATAACAAGCATGTCACAAACAAATGTATTGTCCAACTGTAAAACAAGTGGTAAATTGAGTGTTGTGGTTGATTTCAATGGCTAACAGAGTTAGTTGCAGTTTTCCTATAGCTCGACATTGACTACTGAAAATCAGTTTCTTCCCTGCAAAAGCACTGGTCTGAAACGAAATACATGTTCTTGGCAAAGTATTCATGAAAGTAAGATATAATAAATTAACTAATCCTACTTGTCAATTATTACAGCAATTAAGGATGGCAAAAGGCTTATACCATATTACAGAATTTATAAGGGTCCTTGTCATTACTGAAAACAGAGAACCAAAACGATAATTTACAATTCACCATCCTCTCATTGATTGTTCTTTGATGTATAGTTGCATATAAAAAGCTGTACATCCAGATTTGAGCATAGACCTACAAGATGAGGAAGATAAGCAGAGGAAGAAAAGTTAAAAAGGTTGACTAAAGTCAAATTGGCTCTCGTTTATAGAGGAACCATACCAAGTGCTTGTAGTATCTTCACCCTATATCGTTGTCATTGTACACCTGAAACCTGTAATTTTTTTTGAAAAAGCACAACTATGCATTGAAAGTTACTTACTTTAGAAAAAACTGCCATCTGAAGCAAATTGTGAATTAACCTGTTTCATTTGTATTTTTATAACCCATTTATAACCTGTCTTCCACTCATAGCTTAAAAGACTGAGGTAATGTTTACTAAATCCTGAAGTACAGCATACATGCCTTTTTCATTTGGAAAGCTAACATACAAAGAAACCCAACATACAAAGAAACCCACCCAAAAAACTGAGCAGAATATTAACCTGGATTACTCCATATTTTGTCATTTAAGACTAACAAATAATTTGAATACATATAAAAACAGTTTTGTAGAACCAAAGCACTGGTTCCATTTAAAACATAATCCAAAAACAGATGGCACTGATTTAAGTAATATTCACAAAACTGTGAGGTTTTAAAAACCGTTCTGTCAGTACATCAAATAAAAAACACTGGGAAATTCCCTTGAACCTGGACACAATTTCACGATTTAAAAACATTTCAAAGTTATTACATAACCTACAAGAAAAAGGTGAGGTTTTACCTCATCGAAATGTCTTGGATTTAGTAAAGATAGCAAGGTAAAATATTATTTAAATGTCCCAGAAAACCAAATAGTATTTTCAACAAAGGTAATGTAAAACATATATATATATATATATATACACACTGAACAAAAATATAAACCCAACAGGCAACAATTTCAATGTTTTTACTGAGTTACAGTTCATTTAAGGAAATCAGTCAATTGAAATAAATAAATTAGGCCCTGACTGGGCAGGGGTGCAGCCATGTGTAGGCCTGAGAGGGCATAGGCCCACCCACTGGGGAGCCAGGCCCAGCCAATCAGAATGAGTTTTTCCCCACAAGGGAAAAGGGTTTTATTACAGACAGAAATAATGCTCAGTTTCATCAGCTGTCTGGGTGGCTGGTCTCAGCTGTCTGGGTGGAGGTCCTGGGCTGGCGTGGTTACATGTGGTCTGCGGTTGTGAGGCCGGTTGGACGTGCTGCTAAATTCTCTAAAACGACGTTAGAGGTGGCTTAAAAATTAACATTCAATTATCTGCCAACAGCTCTGGTGTACATTCCTGCAGTCAGCATGTCAATTGCACCATCCCTCAAAACTTCAGACATCTGTGCCATTGTGTTGTGTGACAAAACTGCACATTTAAGTGCCCTTTTATTGTCCCCAGTACAAGGTGCACCTGTGTAATGATCATGCTGTTTAATCAGCTTCTTGTTATGCCACACCTATCATTTGGATGGATTATCTTGGCAAAGGAGAAATGCTCACTAACACGGATGTCAACAAATTTGTGCACAACATTTTAGAGAAATAAGACGGTTTTGCGCCCTCTCGGACTCATGCGGTGGAGGAGATCTTCGTGGGCTATACTCAGCCTTGTCTCAGGATAGTAAGTTGGTGGTCTGTTTATCTCTCTAGTGGTGTGGGGGCTGTGCTTTGGCAAAGTGGGTGGGTTATATCCTGCCTGGTTGGCCCTGTCCTGGGGTATCGTCAGACATGCCCACAGTGTGCCCCGACCCCCCCCCCCGTCTCAGCCTTCAGTATCTATGCTGCAATAGTCTATGTGCTGGGGGACTAGGGTCAGTCTGTCATATCTGGTGAAATGTTCCTGTCTTATCTGGTGTCCTATGTGAACTTGAGTATGCTCCCTCTAATTCTCCCATCTCTCTGAGGACCTGAGCACTAGGACCATGCCTCAGGACTACCTGGTCATGCTGCTGATCCAGTTTCTGCTGTTTTGCCTGTGGCTATAGAACCCTGACCTGTTCACCAGCCGTGCTACCTTGTCCCGGACCTGCTGTTTCTGACCCTCTCTCTCTCCCTCACCTGCTGTCTCGACCTCTGAACGCTTGGCCATGAAAAGCCAACTGACATTTACTCCTCTGAGGTGCAGACTTGTTGCACCCTCTACAACCACTGTGATTATTATTTGACCCTGCTGGTCATCTATGAACATCTTGTTGAACGATCTGGCCTTAATGGCCATGTACTGTTATAATCGTCACCCGGCACAGCCAGAAGAGGACTGGCCACCCATCAGAGCCTGGTTCCTCTCTAAGTTTCTTCCTAGGTTCCCGCCTTTCTAGGGAGTTTTTCTACATCTGCATTGCTTGCTGTTTGGGGTTTTAGGCTGGGTTTCTGTATAGCACTTTGTGACATCTGCTGATGTAAAAAGGGCTTTATAAACACATTTTATTTGATGATTTGTGCATTTGGAAAATTTCTGGGATCTTTTATTTCCGCTCGTTGAAACATGGGACCAACCCTTCACATGTTGCGTTTATATTTTTGTTCAGTATATTATCCCTTGCTAAAATGATTTGGCATCATACATCTTCTCCTTTCTTTGTGTCTGGTTGGTCCACGCAGTATAACACCAAAACACTT
This sequence comes from Coregonus clupeaformis, assembly GCF_020615455.1. Classification (NCBI taxonomy): domain Eukaryota; kingdom Metazoa; phylum Chordata; class Actinopteri; order Salmoniformes; family Salmonidae; genus Coregonus; species Coregonus clupeaformis. The sequence continues at coordinate 56,665,016 of NC_059199.1, read as the reverse complement.
TGTGCATTTCACCTGTGTTTTTCCATCTCTTCTCTTCCGCAGGCAAACAATGAGAATTCTGTGGGAGAAAAACAAAGTTGTAATTAAGAAAACATGAGATTTTCTTCTACTTAGTGTGCAAATTTCCTTACTGACGGTATAAAGAGGAAATCAAGGTCAAAATTAAATTCAGAGGAAAATCCAGGACACAGAAGGAACAAATGTTTTTACAATTAAGAAATGTACTCATTCTACCCATCCTTGTCATCATCACTCACCTGGACCTTTAATCACTGATCTTCTGATTCTGACTGTGATTGCTTGAAACGTTGAGGCTCTTCCGTGGTTTCATTGTCATTCGTTTCATCATCTTTGTTGTCGTTGTTGTCATGGTTTTCTTCATCAGTGACATCATCCCCTTGCTCTTTCACTTCCATCTCTGCCTCACTGTCACCGTGTGTCTCCTCTTTACCATCACTGAAAGGGTCAAGGCCCTTCTCTTCCCTCCTGCTGATCTCCGCAAACCAGTCCCGCACCTGCTCATAGCTCATACTGGACTTGGCCACCAGTTCATCCAAATCTTTCTCATTTAAGACCTTATGCTTGAGGTAGTGCTCCTTTAAAATCTCTTTACCCGTCTTGACTTTGATGGCAGGGGGTGTTTGTTTGCAGGGGTATGGCCGCCTCGTCCTCCTGGACCAACCACGAAAGCGTTTCCGTGGCTTCTTCTTCAGTTCACCTCCGTTCATTGCCTCGTTAACTTTTCCACTCTGATACAAGTAGTACCACTTCAGGTTGCTGTTCTTGCAGGCATACCGGGTGTCTCCAAACCAGTTAACGATGTAGGTTCTGGGTAACCCGCTCTCCTCTGCCATCTTGTCGTACTCTTCAGCAGAGGGCCACTGGGTACGAACAAAGGCGCTTTTCAGGACGTGGAGCTGCTCTGGGGTTTTCTTCATTATCTTTCGGCCACTGGATGGAGTCTGAGCCTCTTGCCCAGAGGAAGGCACTTTGACCCTTTCACTCTCTAGCTCCTCTGTGCCATCAGAGTCCACTGGCATTTTTCTCCTCTCAGAGAACCAGGCATCCACCTCTCGCCTGGTCAGTTTAGTCTCTATCCTCAACCTACTTAGCTCCTCATCGCTAGGTGTGTCAGACTTCTGGTAGCTGGCCTCCAAAAGCAGAAGCTGCTCCGAAGATTTTTCCTTGAACTTCTGAGGTGTGAAGTCAGGAAAGGCGTGGCGGAACTTGATTCGTGGATCATAGATGGGCCCTTGGGTTGTGAGAGAGGATTCACTGGCTTCGTCGCTGGAGTCGATCACAATGGCTGTGCTGCTGCTGCCGTCGTTACTGTTGGTGCTGACTGAAATGTTATTTAAGGCAACGCCGTGGTGGTCCTTTGAGTTGCGTTGGTTGTAACGTGTGTCGCTGAACCACTTCTTTATTGCTCTTTTGGTGAGGTTAGTGACCTTCATCAGCCGAGAGATTTCTGCCTCAGTGGCAAACTGTCTCCTTAGGTAACTGGCCTTCAGCTCTGCTAGCTGCTCCTTGGATTTTTTGGGTCGCGCTCCCAGGGGATCGGGACTGAGTGGAGAAGCCGTCTCAGAGGTGGAGGGTTCTGGCACCTTACTGACACTGGTTCTGGGGTTGGGGACCCCAGCTACAGCTAACGTGATGGGTGAGGCCACAGGGACAGCGTTGCCACCCCCTACCTGAGTCAAAACCATCCCTGGTTGCCCTACAATCTGACAAGTCTGAAAGATGGACTGCAGGCCATTGGCTGCCGTAGCAAAATTGGCTGGGATGACAGTGATGGTCTGTGGCACCGCCTGCACTGAGCCGTTGAACTTCTTCCTCCTGGCCTCCTCCACCTCCTCTGGGGTCCAGCTCACACCATGCTTCAGCCGCTGGGCAGAGAACCACACCTTTATCTGCTCCTCTGTGAACTTGGTTTGTGCTGCTAGACCCATGATCTCTGACACAGATGGGTAAGGGAACCTGTTGTAGGCGCTGACCAGAAGGACATTATTGTCCATGGCCCCATTGTATGTGGGGATACTACTGACTGGGATGAGGAGCTGAGTCTGGGAGGTCTGCTGATTCTGCAAGGCAGACAGAACTTGAGCCAATGTCCCTGGAGGGAGCATTGTGGTGGAGTTGGTAGTCTTTATTTGGAGCACGTTTGGGCTGTTCACCATTATGCTTTGCTGAATAGGTTGAATGGTCAGAGGGGTTGACACAGCCACTACAGTGGGGGTGACGGGAGGTGGGGCCACCTCCTCTGTCTCTTCTTCCCCATCACTCTCCACTTTAATTACACTATAATCTGCCATTTTGTGTGACCCTGTAAACTTCTTGGCCTCAGCCCTACTCTTGAGCTTCATGATTGGTGTCTTGCTTAGGGCAATACCCTTACAGGATGTGTCCTCATCCTCCTCAACAAAACTACCATCAAAGGTCAAGTCATTGACTCTCTGCTCAAAGATGGTTTGATTGTTGCGCTTCACCATGGTCCTGGTGAAATTGTCTTCTCCAGGGTGGTGGCGTGCATTATGCTCCAACAATGCATCATACCTCTTGGTGTGAAAGTCACATTCAACACACACATAAGATGAGTTTAGAACTATATTTGGGTGCTCAGTGTCCACATGCAAGGTAAACATATTGAGCTGTGAAGTCTGAAAGCTGCAGTACTTGCACTCATAACCTCCTTCTGCTGTACTCGAGTCCATAGTTTTAATGAAGTGGTCCATGGCCTGTGTGTCATCCTCACTCGGGTTACATTCAGTTGAGTTATCCACAGGACAGTTAGCTGCCCCCTCCTCAGTCTCTTCGTCTCCCTCTGTAGCGACCTCCATGTCAGGGTCTGAATCCACCATTTCCATGGGAGGGAACATGCAAGGCGTTGTTGTTTTTCTTCTGCTCGCCATTGTGTCTTATCTGCGCTTGTGTAAATATATATATTTGTTGTTGTTTTTTAATCTAAATTTTAGTTCAGCACTTGTTGCTCCATGCAAATTACTTCAGGAGTTCAAACTTGAAAGTTGACTTATCCTTAAATCCTGCAAGAGATAGATCCATATTATGTGCACATAATTGAGAGAAAGGCATTCATGTTTAGACCTTGAATTTATCTACTAGAATATTTAAGAGGGGGGCCTCTACTGCAGTGTACTTTAACAGGTTGTTGTAGGTGTGGTGGGATATGTATAGAAAGTTTCATTTCACTAATACATTAGCAAGTCCCTAGATTGTTTCCACTACCATTACTAAACTCTACGCGCACAAATGATGCCAGTCTTCAAATAGCGCGAGCGATACACATTAAACACCCTTAATAAATGGCTGCTTATACTATATGCATTCTAGCCCAAAGCAAAAGGATTTGAGAAAACTGCAGGACAAGACATTTGATTTCTAAATCGATGTATTAAAAATGCTTCTGTATCGTATCATTAGTCTGCTAACTACCAGTTTGTTAACCAACTTGTCAGTCAGTCACACTGCAAATAATATTCATCTGTCACTTGTCCCCTTGTGCCAGTCACGAGTGTACGGTATTTTGCTGTTTTGGGGCGGTGGGAGTATTTAGCAAAAAGTGGGAAATGATAGTCAAATCTTATTAATTGGAGCTATTACGTGTGTGATTAACTTCTCATGGTGTTCATTTTATTACCTACCCGTGCAGAGAACTGTCGCTTACAAGCATCTTGCAACAACCAGTTAGCTTCCAATCTGAATGCTGATGTGCCGTCTTCCGCATTTGCCCAGTCGTTCCCTCCCCAACAAATGCACTGTCGACTCCGGCAGTGGCCCACAGGCGCAACGAGTCCATCTGTTGTTAACATAGACGTAGAGCAAAATAGTGAATGCGCCGAGATTCGGTTGGTTTTTCACTCCCTTTCCTTTTGCCTACAAACCGTCGCCTTGTTTGGTTTGTTCATGCATTTAAACCGGCCTAGATATAGACACCGATAGTTCATCGACTCTAACGATAGTCCTTCTTTTATTTCCTTCTTCTTCTTCTTCTTCTTCGGTTGGTTTTATCGGAGGTTGCCATTCAACGTTGTGGTGCATTACCGCCACCTGCTGTACTGGAGTGTGGGCCAGCCCCGTTGCTCTAAAAATATATAATACTATATATAATTACGTTCTACTTAAAATACTCTTTAAACTAATTACTGTATCCCATTCTCCCTCATACTAGATCTCAGCCTCTCTCTTTCCCTCTGATACTGCCCACAATGTAGCAATCACAACTTCCTGTTGGATGCTTTCCTCACAAGTGTTATTTCAACCGGCTGTGTCCCACCCTTAATCTTGTAAAAAATAGCCTCCTCTCTTCTGTCCCTTTTTGCAGTCCTCCCCTCACCAACTTTCCTCTGTACTTGAAATAAATGCCTGCCCTTAGTATCTCTATTCCACTGCTCCTGCCATCTCTGCACCATCACTGTCCATATCAGGCTTTTTGCCTCTGCCTTGCTCATTGAAACTACAACATCCCCACTACTAAGTGCTTGGTTTAGCCAGTACATCAACTGCCTCGTTCCCCTCCACCCCCACATAGGCTGGGACACAAGTCAATCTTATCTGTATACCCATCTGTCTAATCGTTCCATGGGTTTGTAGTACATCATAAAGCAGGTCTTGTCTGCTACTTGAGCTAAAGGACTGCAGACTCATCAACACTGCACATGAATCAGAGCAATGTATTATGATTTTTTATTTCCAGAGCGTCATTACAAATGTTTTACGTCATCATGAAGCGACTTCCTCTATGAAAAGAAAAGCACCAGTGAGGAAGAGGTTCATTATAAAGATCATCTTTAAAATAACTGACCCCTTCTCAATTATCCTAAAGGCCCATAATAATTTATGTCAAATGTTGGAAAAGGAGGATAAAATTGCCCAATAATAAAGAAATCAAAGTCAAAATAGTGAATGTGCCGAGATTCGGTTGGTTTTTCACACCCTTTCCCTTTGCCTGCAAACCGTCGCCTTGCTTGGTTTGTTCATGCATTTAAACCGGCCTAGATATAGACACCGATAGTTCATCGACTCTAACGATAGTCCTTCTTTTATTTCCTACTTCTTCTTCTTTGGTTGGGTTTATCGGAGGTTGGCATTCAACGTTGTGGTGCATTACCGCCACCTGCTCTACTGGGGTGTTGGCCAGCCCCGTTGCTCTAAAAAAATATAAAATATGTAAAACTATATCTAATTACGTTCTACTTAATATACTCTTTAAACTAATTTACTGTATCCCATTCTCCCTCATACTTGATCTCAGCCTCTCTCTTTCCTCTGATACTGCCCACAATGTAGCAATACAATGTAGCAATCACAACTTCCTGTTGGATGCTTTCCTCACAAGTGTTATTTCAACCGGCTGTGTCCCACCCTTAATCTTGTAAAAAATAGCCTCCTCTCTTCTGTCCCTTTTTGCAGTCCTCCCCTCACCAACTTTCCTCTGTACTTGAAATAAATGCCTGCCCTTAGTATCTCTATTCCACTGCTCCTGCCATCTCTGCACCATCACTGTCCATATCAGGCTTTTTGCCTCTGCCTTGCTCATTGAAACTACAACTTCCCCACTACTAAGTGCTTGTTTAGCCAGTACATCAACTGCCTCGTTCCCCTCCACCCCCACATTGGCTGGGACACAAGTAAATCTTATCTGTATACCCATCTGTCTAATCCTGCCATGGGTTTGTAGTACATCATAAAGCAGGTATTGTCTGCTACTTGAGCTAAAGGACTGCAGACTCATCAACACTGCACATGAATCAGAGCAATTTACTATGATTTTTTATTTCCAGAGCGTCATTACATCATCATGAAGCGACTTCCTCTATGAAAAGAAAAGCACCATTACATTTACATTTTACATTTTAGTCATTTAGCAGACGCTCTTATCCAGAGCGACTTACAGTTAGTGAATACATATTTTTTTATACTGGTCCCCCGTGGGAATCAAACCCACAACCCTGGCGTTGCAAACGCCATGCTCTATCAACTGAGCTACATCCCTACCGGCCATTCCCTCCCCTACCCTGGACGACGCTGGGCCAATTGTGCGCCGCCCATGAGTCTCCCGGTCAAGGCCGGCTGCGACAGAGCCTGGATTCGAACCAGGATCTCTAGTGGCACAGTTAGCACTGCGATGCAGTGCCTTAGACCATCTTTAAAAGAACTGACCCCTTCTCAATTGTCCTAAAGGCCCATAATAATTTATGTCAAATGTTGGAAAAGGAGGATTAAATTGCCCAATAATAAAGAAATCAAAGTCAAAATAGTGAATGCGCCGAGATTCGGTTGGTTTTTCACTCCCTTTCCCTTTGCCTGCAAACCGTCGCCTTGCTTGGTTTGTTCATGCATTTAAACCGGCCTAGATATAGACACCGATAGTTCATCGACTCTAACGATAGTCCTTCTTTTATTTCCTACTTCTTCTTCTTTGGTTGGGTTTATCGGAGGTTGGCATTCAACGTTGTGGTGCATTACCGCCACCTGCTCTACTGGAGTGTTGGCCAGCCCCGTTGCTCTAAAAAAATATAAAATATGTAATACTATATCTAATTACGTTCTACTTAATATACTCTTTAAACTAATTTACTGTATCCCATTCTCCCTCATACTTGATCTCAGCCTCTCTCTTTCCCTCTGATACTGCCCACAATGTAGCAATACAATGTAGCAATCACAACTTCCTGTTGGATGCTTTCCTCACAAGTGTTATTTCAACTGGCTGTGTCCCACCCTTAATCTTGTAAAAAATAGCCTCCTCTCTTCTGTCCCTTTTTGCAGTCCTCCCCTCACCAACTTTCCTCTGTACTTGAAATAAATGCCTGCCCTTAGTATCTCTGCACCATCACTGCCTCTGCCTTGCTCATTGAAACTACAACATCCCCACTACTAAGTGCTTGTTTAGCCAGTACATCAACTGCCTCGTTCCCCTCCACCCCCACATTGGCTGGGACACAAGTAAATCTTATCTGTATACCCATCTGTCTAATCCTGCCATGGGTTTGTAGTACATCATAAAGCAGGTCTTGTCTGCTACTTGAGCTAAAGGACTGCAGACTCATCAACACTGCACATGAATCAGAGCAATTTACTATGACTTTTTATTTCCAGAGCGTCATTACAAATGTTTTACATCATCATGAAGCGACTTCGTCTATGAAAAGAAAAAGCACCAGTGAGGAAGAGGTTCATTATAAAGATCATCTTTAAAAGAACTGACCCCTTCTCAATTATCCTAAAGGCCCATAATAATTTATGTCAAATGTTGGAAAAGGAGGATAAAATTGCCCAATAATAAAGAAATCAAATTCATAAAAAATATATAAATACTTTAATAATATGCAATTAAAGATAGACTCAGCGATATGACATACAGTTGAAGTCGGAAGATTACATACAACTTAGCCAAATACATTTAAACTCAGTTAGGATCAACACTTTATTTTAAGAATGTGAAATGTCAGAATAATAGTAGAGTGATTTATTTCAGCTTTTATTTATTTCATCTCATTCCCAGTGGGTCAGAAGTTTACATACACTCAATTAGTATTTGGTAGCATTGCCTTTAAATTGTTTAACTTGGGTCAAACGTTTTGGGTAGCCTTCCACAAGCTTCCTACAATAAGTTGGGTGAATTTTGGCCCATTCCTCCTGACAGAGCTGGCATAACTGAGTCAGGTTTGTAGGCCTCCTTGCTCTGACACACTTTTTCAGTTCTGCCCACAAATTTTCTATAGGATTGAGGTCAAGGCTTTGTGATGGCCACTCCAATACCTTGACTTTGTTGTCCTTAAGCCATTTTGCCACAACTTTGGAAGTATGCTTGGGGTCATTGTCCATTTGGAAGACCCAATTGCGACCAAACTTTAACTTCCTGACTGATGTCTTGAGATGTTGCTTCAATATATCCACATAATTTTCCTTCCTCATGATGCCATCTATTTTGTGAAGTGCACCAGTCCCTCCTGCAGCAAAGCAACCCCACAGCATGATGCTGCCACCCCCGTGCTTCACGGTTGGGATGGTGTTCTTCGGCTTGCAAGTTCCCTCTTTTTCCTCCAAACATAATGATGGTCATTATGGCCAAACAGTTATATTTCTGTTTCATCAGACCAGAGGACATTTCTCCAAAAAGTAAGATCTTTGTCCCCATGTGCAGTTGCAAACCGTAGTCTGGCTTTTTATGGCAGTTTTGGAGCTGTGGCCTCTTCCTTGCTAAGCGGCCTTTCAGGTTATGTCGATATAGGACTCATTTTACTGTGGATATAGATACCTTTGTACCTGTTTCCTCCAGCATCTTCACAAGGTCCTTTGCTGTTGTTCTGGGATTGATTTGCACTTTCGCACCAAAGTACGTTCATCTCTAGGAGACAGAACGCGTCTCCTTCCTGAGCGGTATAACGGCTGCGTGGTCCCATGGTGTTTATGCTTGCGTACTATTGTTTGTACAGATGAACGTGGTACCTTCAGGCATTTGGAAATTGCTCCCAAGGATGAACAAGACTTGTGGAGGTCTACAATTTGCTTTCTGAGGTCTTGGCTGATTTCTTTTGATTTTCCCATGATGTCAAGCAAAGAGGCACTGAGTTTGAAGGTAGGCCTTGATATACATCCACAGGTACACCTCCAATTGACTCAAATGATGTCAATTAGCCTATCAGAAGCTTCTAAAGCCATGACATCATTTTCTGTAATTTTCCAAGCTGTTCAAAGGCACAGTCAACTTAGTGTATGTAAACTTCTGACCCACTGGAATTGTGATACAGTGAATTATAAGTGAAATAATCTGTCTGTAAACAATTGTTGGACAAATTACTTGTGTCATGCACAAAGTAGATGTCCTAACCGACTTTCCAAAACTATAGTTTGTTAACAAGAAATGTGTGGAATGGTTGAAAAACAAGTTTTAATGACTCCAATCTAAGTGTATGTAAACTTCCGACTTCAACTGTTGATGCAGAAAGTAAACCGCATAGTGGGTCAATTTCAGCAACAACTAAGAGTGTTGTAGCACGAGGCTCAACTTCTCCACTGTTTTGGTCCTGTGGCTCCCACGCTGTAAGAGCGTGACGTGAACCTGTGCAAATGCGCACATACTGTGTGACTGTGTGAGAGCGAAGTCTTGCATCTCACTCATCTCAATAGCTGCGGTGCTGCTCGTGGCAACATCATTTTGCTGAGTCTACCTTTAAATAATCAAATGTAATTTCAGACATATTTTAAATGCATACATAAAAATACACACTGTGTTAGTCAGTCACAAGTAAGAAAAAGATACAAGTCAATTCTGACAAGTCCGTGCCTCTGAAATACTGTACATTATGGTAACCACATTTCTGACCAATGTAATGCATGATTAGGCCCATTGTAATAGGTAAATAATAGAACATCTTGAAATGCATCATATTTTATTACAATATGGAAAATAGGAAAACATCAAGTGAAGAAGTTAGGAAAAGTTGTTGATTTCTCTCTTCATTTCCTAAAATGAGTGAAAGGAAAATAAAATGTATGTCAAAGTATAAATCACTTATCAAGATTTCAAGTCATTAAAGTGACTCACATGCACATACATCAATTAACTAACTATGAACATATTTCAATGTAGGGAATGTTTTTGGTTTCCATACTCAATGTATTTCCTACAACAAGTGACGTAAAATAGTGATAAGTTATAAGCCACATACCTGTAAGAGCTCTGTCTTATCAAAGTTCTTGCGGTGTCTGTAGATGCTCTGACACAACATAGCATACAGCTTCTCCAGCTGATGCACCTCATAGCCCTCAGTCTTGGACACAACTCTTTTGAGCAATTCCTGGACAGTAAATTATACACAAATCAATATATGAATATAGGATGAATTAATAAGTGTTTGGCTGTGACTTGCCATTACCATATTTCTGGTGATCATAATTGTTTTCTGGACCATATTTCTGGTCTGCAACTTTCTGTGTGTAGTTCTGGTACAACTACATTGTAAGAAGCATGGTCTGACTTTATAAAAGACTGGTCAGGAGGTTACCTTGAGTTTGTCGTGGTCCACGACCAGCTGAGGGGTTTTCTGGGTCAGGATCTCCAGGGCCTTGTCCACGTCAATCAACTGCTGCACCAGAGTCCTGGTGGCACGGGTCACACGCCTCTCTGTTGGAGGGAAACACAGGAAGCAATCAGGATGGTGTGAGGGAGAGCTGATAAGCAAAAGTCCCTTTAATCATTGCTGGCTGAACAGGCTATTGCTAATGCTAACACAATGGCCTATTGGTGTTGACATGCACATCTCCTAACATGCAAATTAGGTTTCTACCTGGTAACATTGGATCTCAAGCATTAAGTAGGGGGGGCATGGTTTCCTATTCTAGAACTAAGGCACAGAAGAAGACACAATTACAAGCATTTGCAGTATTAATATAGTTAGATTTTCTACAACAAAGTAAACCTTTTTGCATGCGTTCATTGGCTCTCATGCGGTGGTGAACACATTTACAACCAAAGGAACTCACTCTTACAGAGTATTTAAATAAGTGGAGAGATGGATGTATCCCTTTAACTGATGTGTTGTGATGAGTTAGAGCTCCCCAACAGCTGGAGCCCCCAGAGGCCAAAGGTCAGTGAAACTGACTGAGCTGTTCCCTGAGGCCAGAAGCAGTAGCTTGCTTGCTGCCTGGGTCCGGGACCCTAATACAGACCTATGTCCCAGTCATCCTCCAACCTTTCAGGCTCTTTGGTCTTTGTGGTGTGTTTCTCTCCCTGATCTACCTCCTTTGTAGGGGTGTTGTTGACTGGACTTTGGTCACGTTCCACTGGAGGGCTGGCAGGCTGGTGGTGGTCTCCATTGACTGCCACCACCGGACCGGCTTGGATCCCAGATTGGACCTGTGTGAGGCCTGGCTGGTGTGAGTCGTCTGTGGGGTCTGGAGCTTGCTGTTGCCAGTCTCCATTGGGGATGGGAGTGGTGGTGGGCTGCTCTGTAACACAGGCCTCTTCCACATCATCGGCAGGCTTAGTGGTCTTCTCTGAGGTACACTCCATAGGGGAGTCTCCACAGCCATTCTCTAGAATAGTCTCCAAAGGCTTAGCTTGTTTTTCTTCGCCCTCCTCTATGCCATCACTTTCATCCTCTTCTTCCTCCCCTGAGTTTGTGATCTCCTTGTTGGAAGAAAAGGAAGACGTAGGTTTCTTTTTATTCTTCTTTATGATGCCGGAGCTCCATTTGCTTTTGCGTCGTGTTTTGGGCGGTTTCTTCTTACGGGCTAGAGTACGAGCTAGGAAAATTAAATAGAGAAGAGAAGGTAATTTAACATGATAGAGAAAGGGACAGACAGAAAGACAGATGTCTCAGTATTCATGAATATCATCTTCCTCTCCTCCCTGGCTCTCAATTGCTGCTCTTGCCGGTCATCATGGTTTTCTAACTCGGTCTTGTCTTTTGACTGGTTCACTCAACTGCAACGAATCCTCCTCCTTCCTTTTCCTTTTCCTCCTCTTCCTCCTTTCACTCTGGCTACACCTACTTCTGTTCCTGTCCTGATCCTAGGGACTTCCACTTTCTTTCTATCACTCGCAACACATCTGGGAGGTATTAGTCTTCTGCCCTTAAACGTTGAAACACTGATAATAACTGCTTATGTACTGCAAATCAAGCAGTAAAAAACTAAATCCTGAGTGCTGTCCCTTGGTGGTTGACCAGTGTCTACCATCATTTCCACTGGATGTTCCTCTGCTCTGTAACAAATAAGCTACCAATAAACAGTTAAGGAGTAGAGTGGTGAGACTTACGTGCAGGCCGTGGGGTGTTGGCAGCGAACGGGGTGCTGGCGTCTTTGCCAGTGTTACCGCCTGGCCTCTTGGACTCAGCAACTCCTTCCTCTCTGGGCAAGGTCTGGTAGTAGGAGGGGGCGAACTTTGATGACGTGCACCCTGTTAGTAGACATAAACATGTCGTTAGCTTTGTCAATAAACTAAGATGTTTTAAGGAAAATAAGAGAGGGTTCATCTCATCATTGGACAAATAGTTAAAGAAGCCGACACTAGACACTGAAACTGATACAATAGCTAGCTGAACTCACATCTGGAGACAGGTTGCGCACACTTTATTTGGATAGTCCGGATTTCCATCTGTAGATGCTCTACAGATGGTCATACTATCAACAAACTATCTGTTGATAAGCAACTGCTTGCTAAGATACGGTTAGATTTAGAGTAAGGTTAAGGGTTAAGGTTAGGGCTAGGGTTAGTACATAGTTAGTTGAAATGTTACTGATCGTCTGTAGAGCATCTACAGATGGACTATCCAAATAAAGTGTTACTGAGAGGTTTTACCCTGTAGGCTAGGTCACTACTATAGCGTTTAAATCACAGCAATATGCCAACGTTATAAGCAGCAGCAGCAGTTACCTCTCTTGTTGCGTGACTCTCTGATCTTCTCGCAGATCCTGTTAAAGTCCTCGTCCAGTTCGTCGCTGATGATGGCGTGGGTCGTGTCCTTCAGGGCACAAGCCCGGTGACGAATCTGACGATCTGGAAACACAAAGAGATAGACATTGATGACAGAGGTACACAGTAGGGGACTTGTCATCCATGGGACCCACTAACTGCAGCAGAACAACGAGAACGGACCAGAATATCTTCAGAGAGATACCTAACAAAAAGTATGTAGCATACTCAGTGGAGTAAGATTAGCCTGGTCCCAGATCGGTTTGTGATGTCTTGCCAACTCCTATGGTTGTTGGCAAGACAGCGCAAACAGATCTGGAACCGGCCTCCCGAGTGGCGCAGCGGTCGAAGGCACTGCATCGCAGAGCTAGAGGCTTCACTACAGACCCGGGTTCGATCTCAGGCTGTGTCGCAGCCGGCCGCGACCGGGAGACCCATGAGGCGGCGCACAATTGGCCCAGCGTGGTCCGGGTTAGGGGAGGGTTTGGCCGGCCGGGAAGTCCTTGGCTCATCGCGCTCTAGCGACTCCTTGTGGCGGGCCGGGCGCATGCACGCTGACTTCGGTCACCAGCTGTACGGTGTTTCCTCCGACACATTGGTTCGGCTGGCTTCCGGGTTAAGCGAACAGTGTGTTAAGAAGCAGTGCGGCTTGGCGGGGGTCGTGTTTCGGAGGACGCATGGCTCTCGACCTTCACCTCTCCCGAGTCCGTAGAGGAGTTGCAGCGATGGGACAAGACTAACTACCAATTGGATATCACAAAAAAGGGGTAAAAAGTACAAAATATTTTAAAATGAATAATATTATATTTTAAAAATGAATAATTAAAAAAGATTTGGAACCAGGCTAGAATTACACATCAGTTATAGTATAATAATAATAACAGCACTCAGTTTAATGAGATGGAGATGGTTGTAGGTATACCAGATGGGTCGCTGTCAGGGTTGTACTCCAGGGCGTTCTTCCAGATCAGGTCCACGTCGTTGACAAACTCCCTGACGGTCACGTACTTGTGGAGGTCGACCTTGGACAGTACAGTGGAGAGGTCCATGGGATGCCTGATCACCTTAATATAGTCAGGAACCTGGTGAGAGAAGAACACAAACCATTGATAAGATGGGGGACACAATACCACTCTGATAGGTTGTTTTGGATGAGAGCGTCGGTAAAGGAGAGAAGCTACAGAAATCTGAGGTGACGACAGTGCAGCCCCCCCAAGAGGCCACAGCTCACTTAGAATGTATGTACTTATATTCAGACTTGCCAGTTAAGTATTGACTAAGTTTGGGTCAGTCAACATTCAGCTTACATTAGAGTAATCTTGACTAGCACCCTGGACTACAACACCACAAAAACATATATTTCCTTCCTTGTCCCTCTCTCTTTTTCGGTGTTTTCTCCCTACCTCTTCGATGTCCACAGGCTTAGTGAAGGCCTTGAAGCGCTTGTCCTGGGAGAGGCGCTCGGTGACGTTGCGCAGGAACAGCCTCAGCTCCCTGAGTGTGTCCTCCTCCTGCTCCTCCAGACGCAGACGCTCCCTCTCACTCATCTGCCTGGGCGGAGGAGGGGGTGCAAGGGGGAGCACCTCCATGGCATGCATTACTGAGGCAGGGGAAGGGGAGGAAGAGGGGGTAAAGAACAAGGAGGGTTCAAATGGAGATGGGACACAAACAGCAATTATACCAAGTGATCATCAAAAGGCATAAATATCTAGTACTTACAGGCTTTCTTCTTGGAGGCGGGTGCCTTGGTAGCCTGGCTAAGGATGAGATTCTCAAAGAACTTCCTTCTCTCCTGCTGGGTGGGAATTTGGATAGAGTGCACCTCTCCGTACTCCAACCGGAACAGAGTCTGGATCTGAGAGACAAATTGTAGAATAGTTACCTCCGTGACCATTTAGGGTCTTCACCTCTACAAATAGTATTTACTGAAGTGTAAATAAAAGAATGTGGTTACGAATCTACTCATGGATTGAGTAGCCCAGTAAGGTCCAGGGATCACTTCTCTACAGTCCTTGTAGTGTAATGTATGGTGGAGGAGCCCCAGGTAAGACCTACCTCGTCGGTCAGGTCGTGGTGAGCCACGTTGCTGGTGGCCAGCAGCATGATGGGGGAGAAGGAGGGGATGTCCTGCAGCAGGCTGAGGAAGGTGGCCTTGAGGGCCGAGCCCACCGTGTCCCACCACTGCTGGATGTGGGGGATGTACAGGATGCTGGGGGAGGTCCGCTTGGCCTCGCAGAACACCTGGGGCAGGTAGGGCGAGAGGGGCTGAGAGGTCAATGAGTGTATCACTCACCAACCTAGCACTTGGGTCGGGATTCAAACTATCAGCACTGCCCCGACATCTCGCTGCATTTGACTTAGTAATTATGTGCTTGATGGAGTTAGCCTTTATACAATGAAGTCAACTCTGGGGCTATAATTCTCTGCACCACAAATGAGAGGAGCAGGTTGGTATGCATTTTAACATTTCACTTCTAAAGACTACATTAGTTCCAGCCAGTACCTGAGCACAGGCCTCCTCGGGGGAGGTGCAGCTGACTCCAAACAGCACGGCCATGTCCAGGGTGTAGACAGTGAACTTCTCCAGGGCGTGGAGCACGGCAGGGGCCAGGTGGGAGCTCTGACCCGCCCCGGGACGCCCAGCCAGCAGCAGCCTGGGCCGGTAGGTGGTGGGGTGGCAGATCGCACTCCTGGAACAGAGGCGAGTGGAGAGGTGAAGTGAATGGAGAATCAGGGATGTGATTATGAATGGAAACAACAAAAATAGGGGGGTTCTTTAAGGGCAAAATGTATCTACATATTACAGGTAGGCTATATCTTACCTGGCAAAATGGAGGAAGCTCCCTTTGGTGGTGGTCTGTTTGGTGATGGAATTATTGGACGAGGGGCCCTCATCCCCACTGTACATGAGGTCATCCTCCAGAATGCTGGCTGTCAGATCTGAGCGAAGGAAAAACTTGATCAAGTAATTGCATCAACTGAACTTAACCAATGATCCACTCTAATAGTGACCTAGCTTGGTCCCACATCTGTTTGTGCTGTATAGCCAGCATTGGCACGACATTGACCATAGAATTCGGCAAGATAGCACAAATAAATCTGGGATCAGATAACAATGGCCGTGACAAAACTGAACCCGACCCACCTGTATCCCTCTTCCTCTTGAGGCCCTGTTCGGCGTGGGGGAAGAGCTTCTGCAGTGCGTCCAGCACGTTGGTGAGGGCGGGGCCCAGCAGGGGCGTGACCACAGGGGTCAGGGCCTTGGCAGGGGACGACACAGCCCTCTGGGAGGCTGGCACCATCTTCCTCATGGCGGCCACAAAATCCCGGCTGTTGATGTTGATGGAGCCCACGTCCAGCAGGAGCTTCTGGGACGTGCCGTAGATCTGGGGGTAGCGGCGGCGCAGCGCGCACAGGGCCGCCTCGGCGCACACCGCCTTGATGTCAGCGCCGCAGTAGCCTGGGGTGCAGAGAGGGAAGATGTTGCGGTTAATAATACGTGTGTTGGATTGACTGTGGAACTGTGTTAAATCGATAGATTAATTGTGGTGATCTGGCTGAATATTATGAGACAACAAAACGACATAGTTATTTTTGCTCTTACAATTATTGTACAATCTTGACTTGCCCAATGCTAGAGTTGATTTGGTATACATTAGTCACCTACCGACACATTTATCAGCCAACTCTTCCAGAAAAGGATAGGACGGTGTAGGATTCCACTGTCTGGTGTGAATCTTTAGGATATCTTTCCGGGACTGAAGTTGTCGACAGAAATGAAAGGTAAGTGCACGAATGAAACGTAACTGTTTGTAGGTCGCTGATGTCAAAGGAAGATTTGGATGGACATTTGAGTTATGCACGCACACATATCAACTCGAGTGAGGATTCCCCCCACAGGTGATTAGTCTTACCTCGCGATCAGGGAGGCCAAAGAGGAACTCCCTGTCGAAGCGTCCGGGGCGTCTGAGGGCGGGGTCGATGGAGTCAAGTCGGTTGGTGGCTCCGATCACCACCACCTCTCCTCGGCTATCCAGGCCATCCATCAGGGCCAGCAGGGTGGACACGATGGAACTGCAGGAAGGAACCACGAGGTGGGAGTATTCAATGTTTAGTATGCAGGCGCAATCAATGGTAAGTCTCTGTAATCAGTGGAGCGAGAAATGAGAGTGGCTGAATTGTCTCACCTGTGGATCTGGTCTTGGCGACTGGAGCGAACCGGAGCCAACCCATCGATTTCGTCAAAGAAGATAATGGCTGGCCGCATCTGGTAAGCCTGTGGGTACAAATAATTAGTCTTCCTGTCAATGCAAGTACATCCCTATATAATAGACATGACACAAACACTTTTCCAACAAGAGACCAATAGTGGCTTGAGCAGGAAATGCTGATAGATAGGCATATACTAGACTCAATGGTCTCACTAAGACTGAATGCACCAGTGATAACTATATTAATGATCTCCAGTGTGTTGTCTGAGGGAATGCACTGTACCTGGTCAAAGAGGAGCCTGAGCTGGCGTTCCGACTCGCCCACCCACTTGCTCAAGCAGTCGGCCCCCTTCCTCATGAAGAAGGCCACCTTCCTCTCCCCCTGGCTGCACTCGTTGGCCAGCGCTCTGGCCACCAGGGTCTTTCCCGTACCCGGGGGACCGTAGAACAGGCAGCCCCTGAAACAGGCAGGGATAGTCTTAGAATGGATCCTTGCAAAGGAATCAAATGATCAAAGAGCCATGGATGAGTGGATGAGGCTGTGATTAGGGTTAGGGTTGGGGTGGGGCTTAAGTCCATTGACATGATCCATTCTAGTTGCACACCCAAGTAAGTTTCTCATCCTGTTATAGGCTATTTCCTCACAATGCCATTATGGTAAGCTACCCCGAAGACAATGTAAATCAATAGTCAAAACAATTGCAAGTTAACCAACAAAGTATGTTAGCTTTTCAACCCTAAAACAAGTGCTCACCTTGGAGGCTGGATCTTGAACTTCTCAAACACCTCTGGGTAGAGCAGAGGGAAGACTACCATCTCCTTCAGGGCGGAAATGTGGCTTGTCAGACCGCCAACGGTGTCAAAGCGTACCTTTGGAGGGAAGAGACAGGGTTGGATCATTACATAGAAGAGGCAGTCAGATAACTTAAAGACCATAGCATGTAGGCAAACCAACTTTGAGATGTTAGAACTTACCGACTGGTCAATCGCCATGGGGTCGACATCCGCAAGACTCGCACCGATCTTCATTCTGTCCTTATGGATTCCCCAAATGTCCTCTTTGCGCAAATTCAGAGGCAGACACCTGAGAGGGATCCCAAATGAAAGAGATTGCGGTTTTGGCAAGCTTATTCTGAGCAGAAGCTCAAATCCACACCGGATTCCACTGGTGTGAAATATTGGACCGATTTAGCTTTAAAATCCAAATAAATATATTCTGTTCCTTGTGTCAGTCTCATACAGAGAAACTCTTGAGCTACATCATGTGTTCACTACAAAGGTCTGGCACCCAATGAAGCTCACCAAGGAGATATCACCAGAATAACCAAGATGGAACCTTCGTCTATTATTATTACATCATCGACCACCACCACCACTCATGATGTCATAGACACAGTTCAAAAACATTCAGGAGTGGGGAATCATTGGTCTGCTCACCCTGGCCCTTTTTTTTCTGGCATGTTCATTATCCTTTAAATATGATTGAATCTTGTTCAAGATAATATGTCATGGCAAATAACAGATGATCAGTAAACAAATGAAAAAATAATCAAGTAATATGTAATAAAACATTGTTTTATTCTTTCTTTAGTACCACTTTCAAGGGAAGATTTTATCTGTGAACTAAATTAACATTTTATCATTATAGGGACAAGTCAAACTGTTGAAGTGTATCAAATTGGTTGCTCATGATGACATGTTCACTGACCTGTTCTTGGCTTCTTGCTCTGTGTCTTCCTCATCAGAGGAGTCTTCCTCATCAGAGGAGCTGGCTTTGTGGGTGTGCCAAGCATGCTTTCTCCTGTGGGTCAAATCAAACCATAAGGAGACAGAGAAAGGACAAACTTCTTCACTACTTTACTGTCCCCAATAACAAATGGGAGACCTAAGTTGTTTAAATTGTGCCAAAGACTCACCTGCCTATGGACACAATCCTGTTGTTTGAAACAGTGAAAAAGAAAAGAGGAAAAACATTAAACATCACAATGAAAAGTAATCTATATTCACAAGATCCTACAAGAATAGCCCATAGTCATAGATAACCATAACCATTTATAAGGACGCAACACATGAAACACAGCATTAAATGGACCCTACAATATATTTAGGTGAAAACAAAGATTTTTTGGGGTCAAAACAAATAACTGGACACAATGAAACCAATGTACTATACATATGGGCTACGACTATTGGTAAAGTGCCAGTACTGTGAAGTACAGTACTGTGGGAGGGTGAGCAACAGTGCAGACCTGCCACTCCTTCGACTGGTGGTGTGGGCACTCCTGGGTACTGAGGCACTGATGCGGTAGCTCCCTCTAGTGGAAGATGCCTGGCGGTCAAAAAACATGGGCGCCTGCTTCCTGGATTCTACAGATGAAACAGTGAGAGAGGCATAACATCATGATAAGCACTGATCTTGGCCCATAGTCAAGAATTTCAGAGTGGGAGTGCTGATCTAGAATCCGTTTTGCTTTTTAGATCAGAATATTTTTTGGTGGAGATATGCTCTGATGAAGGTCGACTGATCGAAAGCTTAGCTACCATTACTTACCATTACCATGACTTATGCAAATAAGACTTTTTCCTGTTTTATATTTTGCCTCCAGCACCTTTACTTATTGGTTTTGTGTGTGCGGTAGACTCTTCTTATTATATACGAGTTCATAATGAATAACATGGACAGTGGGGATCTGATCCCAATCAGCACTGCTGGCTTGTTCCACGAAATGAGTGCCTTTTGATATTTTAAGTAGAAATTGTGCACCAATATTGAATATTAAAAGCCTGTTATATTACAATTAAGTGCCCTTCAATATAGACCACATGGAGAATTTAATCCGATTTTTATATAAATAAAGACTGGCTAAAGTGCCAAAATTCAGCATGTCCCTCCGTGCACCCTCTGCAGATTTTAACCAACTCAACCCCAAAATTCCTCCAAGCTTTCACCATAATTGGACAGCCCTAGTTATTTTGTTGCTTTGCCAAAGTCATTTCTGAAGATTATTATTTATTTAATGTGATTAGTGATTCATTTACGTCTGTCCCTCATTTTAAGGTCAACCCTGTTATGTGAACTGAACTCCCATTTTAATATGGTGAAACAATTCCTTTAAAAAAATGTTTTATAAAGAAGCATTGAACATCGAATAGTCAAATCATAGTGTAAAAGTAGGTGAGCTTGTTCTACCCTTTTTGACCATTTGCTGGTGTTTTGTGGTGGAAAACTGAGCGGGTCAAGCATACCACGTCAAACCTGTTACCCATAGATAGACAGGCTAGAAACACGCTTCCATTCCCCCTGTCGGAAGGGGATTTATGGCTGAGTTTAGAGGAAATCATCAACTCTTTTACGGTCAACCCTGCTACTTTATTTGGCACTTATTATAGTAAATTTTTTAGTTAACCTCTTGAGATGGGAAAACATGTTTTTTTAATGAAGTTGAACATGTGCTCTTTATGACAGAATGTGTAAATTTGATTAAATGAAGTTAATTGTTTTTTTGGACCAAGTTAAACTTCTCAAAAGGAATTGGTGGAACGACCCTGCTACGCTCATTAATTGAGATGAATAACTAAGTAAGTTACGGAGAAAAATGTCTCTGAAGACTCTAGTTCAGTGAAGAGCAATAAGTTAGGATGTGCTTTTTACGGGATTCAAATGTAAAAAGGACCAACCATCCAGGGGGGCCTGGTAGCGAACCACTGCTTTTTTCTGTCGAGGTTCATAGCGCTTGCTGTTATCGTCATCGTCGTCTTCATCATCATCGTCCTCCACATCTCCGTCGCCCTCATCATCCTCCTCTCCATCGTCATCAGAGTACTCTGGAAATAGGTATTGGCCCAAAAGTTAATGAATTAATGTTTAGAGAGTTATGGTCAAACATAACATTGACCTAAACTACAATAGAAACAGACCTTCCGTTTCTTGTTTGGAAACTGCTTTTACGGTTGGACGATCAGTAGTCTTCTTTCGCTGGGATTTTAAATAGATCCTCTGAAATTCAAACAAAAACCTTCATAGATACAACTGGTATGGTACTGCCATTTCCTTTTTTCAGTGGCCTGTATGACACAATGGTACATATTTCAGTGAGACTTAAATCTCAAAAGGTATTATTGGTCATTTCCATCCACTACTCCTATTTCCCATATCTCAAGGCTCTAAACCTGGGATAATTTTGTGAAATTCAAAATGACACACTGAACATTAAGAAAACCTGCTATTTCCATGATGTAGACTAACCAGGTGAATCCAGGTGAAAGCTATGATCCCTTATTGATGTCACTTGTTAAATCCACTTCAAAATCAGTGTAGATGAAGGGGAGGAGACAGGTTAAAGAAGGGTTTTTAAGCCTTGAGACAAATGAGACACGGATTGTGTATGTGTGCCATTCAGAGGGTGAATGGGCAAGTGCCTTTGAACGGGGTATGGTAGTAGGTGCCAGGCACAGCGGTTTGTCAAGAACTGCAACTCTGCTGGGTTTTTCACGCTTAACAGTTTCCCGTGTGTATCAAGAATGGTCCACCACCCAAAGGACATCCAGACAACTTGACACAACTGACACAACCTCCCGAGTGGTGCAGTGGTCTAAGGCACTGCATCGCAGTGCTAGCTGTGCCACTAGAGATCCTGGTTCGAATCCAGGCTCTGTCGTAGCCGGCCGCGACCGGGAGACCCATGGGGCGGCGCATAATTGGCCCAGCGTCGTCCAGGGGAGGGGAGGGAATGGCCGGCAGGGATGTAGCTCAGTTGGTAGAGCATGGCGTTTGCAACGCCAGGGTTGTGGGTTTGATTCCCACGGGGGGCCAGTATGAAATTTTTTTATAATGTGTGCACTCACTAACTGTAAGTCGCTCTGGATAAGAGCGTCTGCTAAATTACAAAAAAAAAAAAAAAACTGTGGGAAACATTGGAATCAACACGGGCCAACATCCCTGTGGAACGCTTTCGACACCTTGTAGAGTTTTTTCAGTTAGCTGCTGGTGAATGAGGCAACAATATGACAACAGTGTGATTACTGTTCCTAAAACTACAGCAGAGAGCTGCTGAGGGCGGAGAGAGAGAGCGAGAGAGAGATAGAGGGTGGTGGACCACAGATGGGTGCAACACCCTTACAATGGCTGATAAGAGATTGTGTTCGGCAGCAGAAGATATAGAGCCTAGAAACAGTGGCCAGTTATTATGTAAACACATTTCTACAGTGGAACAAGCCCTTGTGTTTGGGTAGAGTTAGTGTGAGTCTTCAATGCCAATCTCAAAGGGGGAGCATGTCAATGAATGGTTTCTTATTGTTTGCTAATTATACAGCATAAATATATAGCCCTGTATTGTATTTCATCCCTGGCTTTGTGGATGGCTGAATTACAAAATTATATTTCACGGAATGGAAAAAGCCTCACTGCTTGTTTGGAGTTTTTCATGTGGTGGCACATCTTCTTCATGTCATCAATCTTGTGGAGGACTGCCTCAGCAGTGCTATGGAGAAAAACAAGTAACAATATAAAAACTTCTGATAGCATCCTTCTTTAGCATGATTTCATGGAGGTTTTGGGTCCCAATGCAATAAGCTAAAAAATTGTGTACTTATCATTTTTTGGGAAAAGCAGAGGAATTAGTAATATGCCAATAATAACCGTCATACTCCCTGTATTAGGACTATCCCCCATGTTACACACTCTACTGGGGAAGTAAACAAGAGACTTGGGAGCAACGACACACGGGGGTTCAGGGTTATGTGGTGATGCTCCTTACTTAGTGATGAGGCGGTCGTAAATCATGGACTGTTGGTATCTGGTGGTTCTGGTGCTGCGTCGCACAACCCCCTGGGATCCTTCTGGTCTAGGGGACCCCTCTGGAACAGGTATTCAAAACATAATTCATGACTTATCCACAATTCCATGTAGGTAAACGAGTCTGTGAATGAGAATTATTGTTTAAAAGGAGTCAATTGTGTGACATCCTCTTAAAAGTGTTTTGTAGTTGGGTGTGTTTTTTATGACATGCATGTCTAAATAGGTGAATTGTTACGTTCTAGGAAAGACCTAGATCTTGTTTGCATCATAATGTGAAACATGCTTTAGGCTTACCAGTTTGGTCAACTTCACTGGCCCCATTGACCTGAAACCTGGGCGATTTCCTGTGAAGGAATAAAAAAATCACTTTAAAAAAATGACATTAAAATATAATATTATAATATGCCATTAAGCAGACGCTTTTATCCAAAGCGACTTATAGTCATGCGTGCATACATTTTTGCGTATAGGTGGTCCCGGGAATCGAACCCACTACCCTGGCGTTACAAGCGCCATGCTCTACCAATTGAGCTACAGAGGACCACAAAATAATTGAAGAATGCTTGATGGTATCCGAATCAATGTGGTCTGTAGGACTAGCCTGGGTACCAGCATGTTCAGCTAACATTCCACTCCTTGTAATCCAGCAAAAACACAGAGTAGGCCTACAAGGAGTAGAAAGTTAGATAAACAGACTGGTACCCAGGCTACTGACAGCCGACAAAGACGCATCTTGGCTTTATATCTGGCTTATGGATAGAAACATTAGCCTACCATATGCCACAATGTATATCTACTACATCTCTAATATTTAATTAATGAGAACTGACTTACCTTGTTATCTTTCTGACAGGTCTCCCATTCTCTGGTGTTTTCCCATTTAGCTCTTCCAACGGGATAATATGCCGATCATTCTG